>NC_092703.1:6973017-7273017 GCF_964275005.1 Diadema setosum | reverse complement strand
TCCATATTTTGTTAGCATCATGTAATACACATTCGTCAGACATACACAGATTGGGCCCATACCTTAAAAAAAAAACCACCCAAAACATCTGATGATGAACAACATGAAAATATGTCAAGGATATATAATTTACATTGCTCATGATTTACAAATCGTCGGCAAGAGTATTGCCTACCATCATAGCCTTTCTTGCCATTAACTTTCTCAAAATGTTTCATGTAATAATATATAGGGAGCCAAAGATTTCCTATATAGGAACCATAGGAACCGCCTGAAGTAGAGTGTTCCGTCAGAACACCTTGATTGAAGACTAGGGAGTGACGAATACTATAAATCAATCGTGAGTGATACACGCCATTAAAACCAAAACAACAACAACAACAACTATAAAGTTGGCGTGAACACTCAATCCTGAGTGACACACGCCATTAAAACCAAAACAACAACTACATTACATGTATGCATAATGCAAGACCACTTTTAGATGAACAAATTCCAGTAGTGTGAATTGTGCGTTGTACGATTATGGTCAAACCCAACAACATTGCAACTGATAGACGCCCATGATTTTTATCATGGCTACTACTAAAACATTGATCAATTCAGTGCTTATTTGCGTCGATGTAGGGCAATTTGTCAATCAGTTGCAATGAAAAAACATCTCGACGGAAGAATTTCATGAATTTGAATAAAATTGTAAAATTGCGCAGTACCCGCTGCATGCCATCAGGATTAGAACCAACACTTACTGTCGGGCGGAAGTTCGGTGGTCTAGTGGAGATGACGCCTGTCCGGAGATCAGGAGGTCGTAGATTCGAATCCTGCTCGAGTATGTACGGCCATGATTTTTTTTTTTTTTTTTTTATCATGGCTACTACTAAAACACTGTTCAATTCAGTGCTTATTTACGTCGATGTAGGGCAATTTGTCAATCAGTTGCGATGAAGAAAAAAAAAAGTGTCGACAAAAGTGTAGGATATACATACATGGCCCCTTCTGAAATGTCGGCAAAGTACAGGCCATTATCATAAATCATCAGCAATATTCCGAAAATTGGTTTTGATAAGGATACTCACGCCACAAAGGATATTCACGGGGAGTTAATCAAACTAAGACGATACGAGTACAGTATTAATAATGTGTCGCGCGAAGAAAATCGTAGTAAGGTTTGCGACATTTCGCTTGCTACTGCTGAGCTTCGTCAGGTATACCAGCGAGTGACACGTCGTACACCGTACTCATGTTACTACGAGTTTCTTCGCGAGACGAACGATATTATACCCCTATCATCTTTGAACTCACCGCGATGGTCAACATCTTCACAAGTTAATCAAATTGTAAAAAAAAAAAAGAATTATCACATCTGGATGTATAACATGTTTTTCATGCTACACTAGATTAACGGATTTCGACTATGATTCTTACATTGTACATTATTATAGCATATCATGGAAAACCATGCATTAAAATGTAAATCATGGCGGACAGTTGCATGCCCTTGTGCTGATTGGTTTTCTTAAGAATACCTGTTAGATAACATGAGAACCATGCAACGGTTGCAATGAATTTTAGAAAAGGATCCACTCGCTCTAAGGAAAAGAAGGCAGTCTGAGGTAAGTCAATGTTATATACCAATATGTGCGTCGATCAAAAAGCAAGGAATCCGAAAGGACTGAGTATTCCGCACGCATACAATATCAACCCGACCCACATAAGGGCGTAATGCCGTTTGACCCACGCATTCGTCGCCGATAAACTTGACAAATTGATAATAATTGAAAATGGCTCCGCCTTTACGTCACTTTCTGATCGCAGATTCAGGACACAAAGCAACGAATATTATATATGCAGTTTGCTTCTAACGTGATAGATGTTTATATAACTTTCTCGTGTTGCTAAATTTCTTATCATGTCGGGCTGACTGCAAGAGGCATTTTACAAAATCAGAGAGGCGAGCCACTTGCAGTAAAAATGCTCTAACATGGTCAAATTCACATGAAGCAAACACAAACCAATCTCATAGGAGAGTCAAAGATTCATTATTATCGGATAAAAAGAAAGTAAAGTAATTTTAGGAAATCTGTGTCTATGTGTTGCTCTTCATATAGAGGAAGGTTTATAACACGGAGTGGAGTGTCCTTCAAGCTCCACCAAAATTTAGTTAATACGTTCACACACTTCACTGAACTGACGTCAAATCATTAAATCCACCTTAACAATGCTTACATATAACACACACAATCTCCCCCTCTCTCAAATAAAAACAAACAAGAAGAAAAACACATATACAAACGCACAATATACACACATATATAAGCGCAAACACAAATCATAGCTATTGATGTCCCACCGCTGTTTTGTGTTCTGTACATATTTGTCATCCATTCGGCACTTGGTTCAGAAGGACGGCGCTAAACTTTCTGTCTGAGATGATATGACAAGAAAATTAAAGGGATAGTACAGTTTTTGTGGAGGTGAGAATTGGGCTTTTAACTTTTTGCGAGATACCAAGAAAACACTTATGAAATAAGTACAGAGCATACAATTTTAAGAGGAATTCAAAGTTTACTTGATGGAAATCGGGTTTGGAATGACGGAAACATCCAAAAACATGGTAAAACAAAGCGATCGTGTGAAAGTGTGGGTCCCACACTTTATTAGAATCGCTCTTTTTGGATATCTCAGCTATTTTAAAACCAATTTTCATCAAATAAACGTTGAATTCCTCACAGAATTACATGCTCTTTCATATTTCATAAGAGGTTTTTCATTATCTCACCAGAAAATGTTAGAAATCTAAAGTTAGGTCTCAATCGAAACTGTACATTCCCTTTAAGGTAACTTTCTAAAGTATCAATGGCATCTGGTATCAGTGCTTGTATTTTCCTTCAGTAGAAAGGTATCATTTTCCTGAGAATTCGGTTGAAATGCTTGTTTTCTTGCAGCTTTCTTTTAGCATCTTCATGGAATGAATATTTACCAGGGAGGTAGGAAATCCTACTTAATCTGTCTTCTATTTCTGGTCATTCTAACTCTCGTTGAAATATTTTCAAAAAGGAAAAAAAGATAAAAAGGAGAGAAAGAAGGAAAATATAGATATTCTTAAAGACCGCTCGAGAAAGAGGGGAGAGAAAGAAGGAGAGAAGGATATGAAGATATTATGCGGAATCACTCAAACCGATATATATCTAGTTTGACAAGATGTACGCATATCATTTGAGGTTTATATTTCTCCCGATTTATGAGTGCCTTTATACGAAAGGTCAGGATGAAAGATTGCTTCGTTGAGATGCTCTTTTTTCAATTTTCGGAGGATACTGACTTATGATTTTCAGTAGCGGATATATACGCGGGAGCTGAAATGAAACTTCAATGGACAAGAAAGTTCGATTGGATGAAAATCCGCAACGTGCACTCACAAGTAAAATCCAGTTTTCTGCATTCCACTCTAATTAGATTGGAAGAATGACGTTGAATGGCGGTCGATTTGATGACAAAACGTCTCGAATTTTAGTTGTTGTCGTTGTGATATTTGGTAAATATTCTCTCGTGTATTATGACAACTATTGCTTTCCCTCAAGTCTTCAATTCCTTTCTCTCTTATTTCTACAGGACGATGAACCACGGAAGGGGTTTCCTCTATAGGCCTACGAATTTGATGTAAGAAATGGTTATCCTACAATGATGTGAGACTATTTAAGAACAATGAAATACCTGGATCGTTATGCACTGTTACGTCTAATATGCTACATTGTTAGTCCTTTGGACGTGTCTTGCGGCTGTCGGTCTCGCTTGTTGCTTTTATACAAGCATCAAATGCTTCTGTATACATTGATATAGCAATGGTATAGCGTATGTGCGACTCGACAATAAAGTAATTGTATATAGGAAATAAAATTCAATTGCAGTAAAGACGGCTGAAATGAACATCATTTACCTGATTGATAAATGTGCTGTCTTGAAGCGATTCTAGTTTAAAGAACACCTTTTAAAAAGAGCTATTCAAGCTCTAAGATGTATGTGAGCTATATGAAATGATAAATAATCTACTGAAATTCTGTGCAGTTGACTTCTAATGTACACTGCAATCATGAATACAAATTATAAAGGTCTTATTGAACAAAGCGCATTATGGCAACTATCAATCAATTATCGACAAGACACGCACCAGTGGACCGTATGTATATTTTGTAAAACTATCAGCGACTATAGGTTCATTCGAAGAAGACAGTGCATGATATTGTATACATTCCTATTTTTTTTAACGTTTTCAAGTTGACGTTGCCACGGAGCTCATGTTGATCTGTTGTCACTCTCTTGTAGCTGGCTAAAGTTATGCACTTGAAAGTCAAACGAGTGTTTGAAAAGGCCATAAAACACTTGTTCAGTTCAGTCACAAGTTTGTTCAATTATTCGAAATTTTCAACCTATCCCACCCCACTTTCGTCACTTCCTCACCGAACTTTTCGTATGGGCGATGTGGTGGGAGTATTATAGATTTACTAGTACATTGTAGAAGTCAGCTGACGTTTTGCTCGCTCTCATTACGTCCTCTCGGGTAAACAATGACCTTGGTGCCCTTAGTCATGTCGTCTGATAGTATCACGAGATACAATAGGAGCAACGGAAGCCCGCATGACAGTGATACAAATCATGAGGAATCGGGGAAAACCCATTATATTCGAAGCAATTGCAGACAAGAACAACAAAACAAAAACAAAACTTGACTGGAGCAAAGTTTTTAGCGATGTACCTGACGGTAGATAGGAAATGTCCCCTACAGAGTTCTCCTAGAACAATGGAGTGCGCGTTCGTTTAGGCGCGAAACGTAGAGCCTTTTATTCGTGAGTCAGACGATAAGGCAAGGAAACCAAGCTTCAGGCCGCGTACTGTAAATCTCGTGTCTCATAGGCCTCATTTGACACCCTAGCTCTCCCGGCAAAATGGCAGCACCGTCCTGTCCCCATTGTTTGCTGACCGTAGATCTTAGGATATGAGAACCCATGTAAAGAGATGGCATAACGCCATTATATTAGATAACGAACGCCTACGAGTGTATTGTGATATTCCTAATTCCAGCCGCATTTCGAAGTAAACACCTTTCGTTCACAGTGATCGCTCAGGGTGTCTCCGCGCCGGGCATCACGCTACGCAACCGCTGTCAAAACACCACAAGCCCGCCTGCGGAGAATGTTAAATGGTGTCTTTAGAAGTAACAAACTATTGTGTTTCACTCGAATTCTCACTCCCTCCCTCTTTCTTTCTTTCTTTCTTTCTTTCTTTCTTTCTTTCTTTCTTTGTTTCTGTCTGTCCCTATGTCTATCTCTTGACTATGAGTACAACTAACTCAATCAAATGCAGATTTTTCAACACCCAATACTATTCTTCTAAGTCACTTAAACTGGCAAACGATTATACAGTACTAGTCAATTCAATTCAATTCAATTCAACTCAATTCAACTCAGTTCAACTGAGATTTTATTTCCAATATCACATTCCAATAGCACATCTATCTTACAAAGGAGATTACATCAGACGTATCTTGGTGAAATTGTATGCTACCAGTGTATATATTAAAAGGAATTATTGTTTTTCATTACGTCAATTAGCGAACTCGATATTTCGTACGTTCTTGTCCACTGAAAATAAATAAACCTCCCGTACTGAATATTCTCTTGCGAGAGATCTTTACATTATCAGCCTCAATCCTTTTGAATGATTTACCTCATTATGCAGGTTTTTTGTCATCTTTTTCCTGTATAAAAAACAAAACAAAAACAAAAACAAAACAGAATTTAATCTCCCACTTTTTTAACCTGATGGTAACATAAACATACATGTAGTGTAATAGGCCTAAACTTGTTTCTGTGGTATCAGGAAATTAGTCCTCATAAACGTTGTTGTCACTTCTGCATATCCGTATTAACCCGTTTCATACTGAATTCTGAAATCCCCATAGACTTAATACACAGTCTCACAGGTTCCCGAATGGAACGGGTTAAAAATCTTCTTTTTCACTTTTTATTATTATTATTATTATTATTATTATTATTATTATTATTATTATTATTATTATTATTATTATTATTATTATTATTATTATCATTAATGGTATCTTTATTCAACAAAATTGATAGCAGCCAGAGGCTGAATTACAAATGATTTTACAAAAGTGAAAAATATACATACACAGTATTACATAAAAATACAAATGCAAAATTACAAAATCAAAATAACACGCAGGCTCACACAAAACAAGAACAATTCAAACAAGAAAGAAAACTCTCAGGCCCTGCATACACACACACACACAAAAAAAAAATAATGAAAGTTTGAATTGACGTGGATCGCTGACCCTCTTTGTCATTCTTGGTGTATCTTCAATGCAAAGTATAATCTTCTTATCTTATGTATTCTCTATTTTTGTTATCTAGCAGATATATGTGTACTTTTCTATTGATTGCAATTTTTGTGTATTTGAATATATATATATATATACATATATATATATATATATATATATATATATATATATATATATATATATAATTTTCAATGTTTGTATACATTTTGTCACAGTGTGAAGACCTTTCTATGGGAAAATATTAACACGAATGTGACATTAAAATAAAAAAAAAGAGTCAGAAAACAGTTCATCGGCACCAACGATCACTTTCTCCGCTCCGTATTGATTTGTTCAGACGATTTCGAAGCGAGAATTTCATAATCTAAGATTGAGTCCATTTTCATTACATGATTTAAAACTTGCACGATATATTCTCTCCTTTCTCAAACAGATTTTTTGAAAGGACATTGAAATGCCAGTGACTTTCATCACAAATCAGCCAAATCTATACCTCTCGCAGTATCATCTTCAATTCATCACTGTGATCAATCCACTGAGTATAACGAAAGGCCTCATCTCCGCTTTCCCCCGCCGAGAGTCAATCCAGTGCAAATTCGCAACGAGCGTCGATGAAGCCTGAAATTTGCCTGATGAATCTAAAATTGCCCGGGAATTCACAGACGACGCGCGAGTTTTGCATTCTTTCCCTTTCTACATCAAAGCATATATCACTGAAGATTTTAATATATAGAAAACACACACTCAACTGAACTTTAATTCTGATTTCCCACTGATATGAACAAATAAACTCGAAAGTCAAACAAAAACGCTTGTTGACGAATAAAAACACGATTAAAACGGCACTCTAGTGATATTGATCAGTGAAGGTTAACATAATATGTATCGGCGAACGAGTTGTTTGCAAATTTATTACAAATCAATACAGTATAAAAATGCACCAAATAATGTGTATACGCGTAGTCTTATAACGTGTATCATTGCAAGTCACATGATTTTCTGCGTATCAATACATGATAGAGCATACTTACAGTCACGCACAAACTCATATGCATGTATAAATCAACATATAAAATAAAGATACGTTCGATTGGCTGATTAATTATACCTATTTCATCTGTCGAAAGTATTTCCCTGCGGTTGCAGTAGAGACGTAGATCTATTTTTAATACAAGCGTGGTACTTTCAATTTTGTGCGAAGTTGCCCCCGAACTTGGTCAAAATTAATGTCAATCAACTGCCGAAGCAAATACGATGCCTACCAAAGGTCACACGGAAACACCCGAACCACTAACGAAGACTAGATGAAGATACGAATCTTTTAAGATGTTTACACACGACGAAATCACGATGGCTACACGAAGATTTTGCCGAACGTTCACGGAGTTGCTGCTGGAGATTGAGAAACTCCGGAGGCGATCATTTACTATGGCACAAGCTGCCCTCACGAATGGCCTATTTATTTATTTATTTATTTCTTTATTTATTTCTTTCTTTATTTATTTATTTATTCATCTATTTATTTATTTATTCATTCATTTATTCATTTTTCCCATCTCCAACAAAACATGTAAATATTTTTTTTTTTCATAAGATGTATGTGCATATAATATCGACATCACAAATATGATATATGACATTTATGGATATACCATTGATAAGGGTAAATAAGAAAAACCACAAAAAGCATTCTGAAATTTTGAAAATGTAGGAGATGGGGAAGAATTCAAAAAAACAACAACAAAAAAACCAATGCTTGTAGGGTGCATTCACCCTAAACATTGTAAAAAAATTATACATATGTCATTGATCTTCTTTTTTATGAAAAATAGAATTACAAAATCGAGTTACACGAACTATTAAGAATAAAAACCTAACTAACCCTAGACAAACGCCCAGACATATCAAAACACTAAGTTGTTATGCAGAAAAGAGAATAGGAAAGAAGAGAGGGAGAAGAAGAGCTGATAACATGGTTTGAAAATAGGATTAAAAAAAAGGCGATAAGGAAGAGAAAAAGAAATGGGTGAACGGAGCCGCTGAGCTGTGCGCAACATTGAAGAAAACTTAAAGTTAATGTCACTATATGTTTATATGAGCAGAGCCGATTTTGAACATGTCCTTTATCTTGGGTCCCATCTTTGCTCAATTTCGGGACAAGTGCATGTGACGCCTCCATTCCGCGAGTATACTCACACGAAAGGCTCATTATTGTTAGGCTGTAATCATCGCAATAACCCAGTTAGCGACACAATATTTGGCCATGACTAACAAGCATGAATTGAGAAACAGCTGGCAGACCCGATTTTGTCCCGACAACGCTTTCAGAATAAATAGTAGCCACTGAACTGCGAGAGCGAATTAATCCGCGCACTGTCAAACCAGCCTCTTGGGAGTATAATTCGCACAATAATTAAACGTTTGCAAATCGCTGGAGCACGCGAAGTCAAGAGCCGTTTTGGGGCTTGCCGAGAAAATATTTTCGTAGGCCAGCTCTGCGCCATGGTCTTGTTAATCGGAGAGAGAACGGAACTGATCATTCGTAAACTACCTCGCGTGTTACGACGGGAGATATAAAGAGATGAACAATTGTTTACGAAGAAGCAATACGAATCCTCGTATCCAGTTTAAGTAAGCTGAAACGTGGGTAAACAAAACAGCATTGTAGTTTGATTGGACGATACAATAACCTGGCAAACGCACATATCTTAGTAAATCAATCATGCATGTGTTATTTGGAGAGAATATCGTTGTGTAGATTACGTAGATATGCGATTATATGCGAGTATATTCTAGAATCAAACGTGATTCTAAAAACATAAGTGCGGGTCATGAGCAACAGGTACGATCTTGGCTCCAATACTAACACTATCGCAGATCGTCAACCACACACACCTTTACAGTCATGTTCAACGATTTTACATTTACAAGATAATCATGCAGAAAAAAAAAAAACACCCCAAAAACAAAAGGGAACGAACAAAGGAACAAACAAAAGCACAACACTAATCTAATACCAGTTTTTGTCTCGCTCGTTGTGTTCGTATAGGATTTCATGAAAATTCGGTTTTGTTTTGTTTTTTTATGTTTTTTTTTTGTTAACAGACAAACACAAATACAAATCTAGTTCGAAGTTCGTCCTCTGTTGCCGCCAGTGGAAGTAAGGGTAAAATAATAACACCCGCGCAGACGAGGACGAAACAGCACTGGAGAAAAGAGAGTCAGAGGTATTTTCTTCGCTTTAATTGGTATTCCTTTGAGCATGGACGATGTGCATGTTTTTTTCTTAGTACTGTCTTTGTATACATTTATAAGGCGTCGTGGTCCCAAAGGCAGCATTACTCTGAGTGGAAATGTTGGGCAGAGAGTTCCTGCTATGACATCAATCTTTATAGTAATTATTAAGATTGTTTAGCATTTGAGCATAATTGGGTATTCGTGATACATTCGCCTGTTGTCGTTTCTGTTTGTTTCCTATATCATAAGACACTCTCACACACATACACGCACACACCCACACTTTATATATATATATATATATATATATATATATATATATATATATATATATAATACATATATATATATATATATATATATATATATATATATATATTATATTATATATACAATGTATATATAAAGTGTGGGTGTGTGCGTGTATGTGCGAAGTGCGAAGAGTTTGTGAAGGATTCGGGAGAAAGTGAAGAGTTTGTTCGCAAAAACCGATAAGTGCACTTTTGAAGATTTTGAAGTTCAATCTTTGTCATAAAGTACAAAATAATACCTTTTAAATGATATATTGGTCACTACATATAAAGGTATATTTTTGAAGTTATGGTCAAAAGAAGCACAAATTTTCTTATTATTCTCTCTGTTTTTCTTGACCATTAATCGCAAATATCTCCATTTGGCAAATATGGACTTATCGGTTTTTGCAAATAAACTCTTCAAGTGCTCTATGCTAGCACATAGCAGAGCGTTATAGTCAGAGATCATAGATCAGAACTATTATCAAAGTGCTCGTCATATGGTCATAATGATGTAAATCCTATAAACTTGTAAAATGGTGGCTGAAAAACAGCCCGTTTATCTGTAGTTTAGCTTAGCAATGTTAGTCACAATACTCATGCACAGTCGCAAATTTGCTACAGTGTCCTTTCTTATTATACGGAAATTGGCATAATGAATATTCTGTTTCTAATTTTCACTTGCAGTAAGAAGAAGAATGACAAGATGACTGCGTGAAGGCAGTTCGGGTCAAAATAAACGTGGCTTTGTGTTGCCGACAACTCAAGCCACGAGGCAAAATTCAAACCATGCGATGGCCGAGCGCTTCTTTTACATCTGCCATTTTCTCCTCACTCAACACTTTAAACTACACTCTAATTAGTAAAGTTCTGCTGAAGCAGGCGCAAATAGTACGACATTGGTCAGAATATATCCCGATAAAAGTTTTAGTGACAGTGTCCCTTGATGTGCAAGTAAACGTTTCTTCAGTCACATTGTCAGTCTTGAACGGTGTTTAGTCAAAGTTGCCCTAAGGAACATAAACAACAAACAACAAGCAAAGTGAGGTTCGCACTTTGAGAAGAGATTCTTTCAGTTTTCTCCCGAGCGCAACAACAACAAAAAAAAAAAGTTCACTTGACTCTTATAAAGCTGTAAATCTTGTGGAATGATTGAAAAACAAAATCTCATTTTGAAATTATGTTGACCTCGCTATTCGTAATTTGCGTCACACAAAAACGAATGTAAATAATCTCACAAATTGTACGTGTCTTATGCTCGCTTTCAATAAGTAAGAACTGCAACAATTTTTTGATCCGTGTCCTGTTGGTGAGCCTGAGCTGTACTCAAATTCATATTCGTCACGTAACGTCAGTCAAGTTTCATGACAGCTGGCAGAAAGTTGCCAAATGGATTAAATATGATTATGTTTTCACTCGATCACAGGTTTGTTAATAGAATTGATAATTTTGCGCGGGGCAAGAATTCCGTGGGTCCTACTTCCGCGCACACATTGGGCGTTTTCCGTTCTCTTTCTGCAACTCAGTTGACAGGCGTGTTCTTTGTGTGTGTGTGTGTGCGTGTGTGTGTGTGTGTGTGTGTGTGTGTGTGTATGTGTGTGCCCGTGTGTGCGTGTGGCTTATAGAACCTTTTACGAAAAGAACGGTGTCTGAGCTGAACAATTGCGTCGCCCGCAGGCGAGGAAGTCTTCTGCTCCAATAGCCATCACGTTCCGTCAACACAGGGCCAAAGTGACTACGAGGGAACGCAGGTATTGGGTAAGGCAGGAGGAGAACATATTACGTATAAGGCACCAATTCTGGCCAAAATATTAGTCCTTTTGTAAGGTATCCCGACAACAGATTTGATTAAAACCGCCCAAACGATGTCATGCGCGGAGTCCATTTCACTTGATTATTCTCGATCCTTGTGATTTATTGCTGGAGACGTAAATCATCGGCTCTCCGGTAAATATTTGGAGTGGTGTCGATTTTCTCGCATCATAGAAGCAACGTGAGGGACTGCTTGCGTACATTACATCGATCTATGCTTTTTTTTTCACATACCTTTCTTTTATATTCTAAAGGGAAAATAGTTTAAATTGGCCAATAGCAATCCAAAATGTCAGTTCCAAATTCCAATTAATGGCTTTATAATCGGTCTGGTATTTTACCCCAGTTTATTCCCGATGTCTATTATGACTGCGAATGGGGTAATACGACTTAGTCCTGCGGACGAGCAGCATTTTGATTGATTTCAGATCCTGCCTCCTCCCCCCCCCCCCACACACACATACAAACTCACACGCGCGCGCGCACACACACACACACACACACACATACACACTTCTGTTTTCTGTGTTTAGGGCTGTCACGTCTGTATCGAGACAACCGGGTTTTTCGGGGAAAGACCATCTTCCGGTAAGTTCTGGCGATGTAGGTTCCTATTATTCTCCAGTTATGAAGCTAGGCCTACTCGGCTTTCACTCTGTCCAAAACATGAATCCGGAGATAAACATAGCACTTACTGTGCGGAGGCATTGAGTATCGCAAAACAAAAGCACATCAAACACACACACACACAAAGCATCAGCACGCAATGCTTATGAAACTCGTAGTAACAAAGGACATATACACAGCATATAAATGCTGACCACACGGTAATGTAACAAAACGAAAATGAAACAAGAAACATGAAAACCAAATATAAAAATAGTTTGACATATAACTGATCTGCAGGACTTTTAAAATGAAAAACGAAAAAGAGCTGAAGAAGGAAAAAAAAAAAAAAACAAACTCCGACAGCCCCGTTTTCTTCAACCACGTGCTCCTCATATCAATAACAGTTTCAACAGATGGCCGTTTGCCCCTTTTATTTCGTTCTGATTACGGATGAGACAAATAACAGAGTGACCGGCATGGCGCCACAAAAATAAGAGATACTAAAATAAGACATGATACGGGACAAATCCGATGGTAAATTGGGTCAGACAATGCATAAGTTTTTCCGATTCCCTCCCTCCCTACACGGCGCCCTCTCCCCCCTCCTCCCCATCACCCATACAAATAAAATTCTTGATCCGCCGCTTGCAATCACCCAAATGCAACAAAGCAAAAATCAAACAAGCCTGGCGATGTAGTTCATGTTTGTCAGTATATTGGTCACTTGATCATCCACTGAAAAAAGCGAAAACCAAAAAAAAAAAAAAAAAAAAAAAAGGAAAAAAAATCATTAAAGAAAATCTGAAGGAGTGTTTAAGCCACTACAATTATTGTTCTAATTAAGTGAGATGCCACGAGTAGGTTAGATTACAGTGAGCTGATGTATTGAATACGCCTGTATACTCGACACTGCACTGTCGGGAAACGGAAAAAGACTTATACACACACATACATACATACATACATACATACATAGAGACAGACACATAGACAGACAGATAGACACACACAAACACAATCGAAATAAAACATCCTCGGGAAAAATAATCCTTGTAAGACAATTTCATTACGTCGGCGCGAGAACAGAAAAAAATACACAGTGCGAATGGGGGGGGGGGGGGGGGGGAAGTAGTGAAGTTCCGAAGAGGGAAGAGGTGAGCAAGTGGGAGAAACCGATTTAATATGAAGAAGACCAGATTTCCTGTATTTTAAGCGTTTTCCTGCAAATGCGATTTTGAAGAAAAAAAAATACTCACGTATCTTTTTAAAACATCTATTATCAGGAAAAGAAATTGCATTAGCAATTGAGGGCATTCTCTATGTAAATCAAATTTCTCAGACCCAAATGTAACTAATCGTGGACAACGAAAGCTACATTCATCTCTCGATATCTATATAAATCTCGGATTCCCAGGGGGAAGACAGTTCTCGGGAATGGATGGCCGGCTGATTGCTACCGCTTTCACACCCTATCTCTGATCGCTGCTTCCATATCTACTGAAGATAACATGCAGTGAGTTATCAGTGTACCTTGATTATCAAGCCATACCATACACGGTACGGGGCAATTCATACGTTTCGTGGAACATTTCGTTGTTGGTGTTGATGACAATTAAAGCATCGGAGAAATAAACTGTTAATTGCATTAGCAGTCCCATTGGTGGTGAGTCAGTTTTGAGGACGAGTTTGTCCACTCTTTCTAATGCCAAATCTTTCAAATCTGACCGGAAAAAACAGAAGGTCGTTGACCAACACTCTCAAAGGTAGAAGCGTGTGGTTGCTGATATCACAAATACTACATGTAAAGTATTAATTATTTCAGCTTTTAAAGCCTGGGCATTCACAACTCGGAAGCAAGCCCCCCATCTCTCCCGCCCCCACATCCGTTTCTCTCTCTCTCTTCGTGACATCTGATTGGTCAGTCGTTGTCTACCTGCACTAAACTGCCACCCAATCAGGCTGCGAGGGGGGCAGGATATGATAATCTGTGTAGCCAAGAGCTATCATATACAACGCAGCATTATTACTCCACTATGAACTGGGACAGTCGACATTCTACAGTACGAAAAAAAAAAAAAAATCGACCTCTCCCCCTCCACTTTTGTAACTTAATTCATTCATTCACACATTTGTCTTGCAACTGATTTACTTCTCCTGTTCACACACACACACACACACACACATACATACACAAACATATATACAACCACACACATACTAGTACACTGAACAACGAATTAAATTGGCAGTGACAAATTTGAGTTAACTTTGGCAACAGTTTTTTTGAAACCAAACTCTTTATGCGGACTTCTTGAATCTTACGTTGTCCAGCTGAGTGTATCTCAAATCAACCAATCACAAAATAAATGAACAGAACATAGTTTTTCAATACAAATGTTTAACAAAACATGCTTTGCAATCTGAGCACCACATGAAATACATAATGCCTGTTACTCCGTCATACAAGATGTCTATCTCCTTCTGCATAGAACAAGTGAAATGTTTTTCAAAAAAATAAAAATTACACAGAAATACCACGTACAGGCAACAACATCCACAGCTCTCTGATAGTCACAAAATGCTCTGTACATACAGGCACTTGCTTCACTCCAACTAGTTTCCAATGATCACATCTCATTTGTGTCTAAATCTTACATTCCTTTATCACTGATTTTTATTTCAATTCCTTTTAAGTACTTTTTTCATTTATGTTAACAAATGTTACACAAATGCAATGAAAGCAGGTAAAATTAGCAGTCACATCCGATTACCCTCTAGATAAATTCTGCCAAACTGCTACAGACACCCTCATACGACCCTGGCTTGGGATCTCACTCTTCAGTTTTTACGTTATTCAAGTTTGCAATCAGGACTTGCCCTAAAAACTTTCAAATGAGCGAGCCAATTTTTTGTTAATTTCAAACGATTACAACATACAAGAATAATCAACTATGTTAAGTTCTGTCAGATATATTGATCATAACTTTCTATGGTATTAGATTGGAATCTTCACCGATTTATATAGTTACATGGGAAGAGAGCTCCACATTAGCTCTCTGTAACACTCAAAACTTCAAATGGCATTCTGTGATTACATAATGGGTGTGTAACATTCCAATCTCAAAACGACATTCAAGATTGCAGTAGGACTTGTTACCTTAAGGTGACTGCAATCCTGTGCCACCAACTCTCCTTCAAACGTGACCTATCATATCTCTTTGCCCCCGACTCATCATGACATATCAATAATTGTGAAAGTGTCACACAGATGTGGAAGTGTAAATGCTTTGCACCAAAAGTGTCAAATAGCCCATGAAGTTTGCAAGTAAAATACATTATATTTTCTTCTTGAAACTATATAACTCCTCATACAGAGGACTATTGATACAACTAAATCATTAGAACCAGTGCAATCACACTGATATACCAAGAACTATGCCTGGTTTTGTTAAAATTACAAACTATACAAAAAGAGTTAGAATTCTTGGCCCAAGTAAAAGAAATCTGTTGTGATGCAGGTTTATGCCAGTATAATATATATATTAGATGGATTATAATACCCAATGCTGCAAACCTCTGTAAGTACATAAGAAGCATGTTATAGCTATTGAAACAGTAAACCATCACTGTTAACAATTAGGTTACAATATACCAATGCTACAAGCTTTAGTACATAGGTAACATGTTATACTGTATAAACTTTTATTTTGCGAGATGTCGTTTTCGCAATTTTGACACTGGGGCTATCATGACTGCATTTAATGCCTGTCATTTTAAGATATTTTTGAGTATTGTTGAACTTGCCGCCCAAAAGTGATTCCTAAAATTCACAAAAATTAAACCCTTGCGTAAATACCAGCTTATACAACAGCCATTAAAACCATAAACTGTAGTCATTTCTAGCACCAGCTGAGGTGGAGATTTCTCTTGTTGATTTCTATAGGAAGACTGTGAAAAGTGGAGCAAAATTAGATTGGATACCTGACCGTTTCTATGAGCTCAAACACATTTTCTGCAACTTTACAAACAAGATATTTGGGAGATAAGAAATGAGTGCAGTAGAGGTGAAGATATTCCTTGTCCTTCAATTATATGAAAACAAAGCATGCTCGCAGATATTGAAGAATTTGTACACATAAATTTGTGAACGTGAATGGTGAGTGGCAACAATTTATGATGATGACTTTTAAAGGAATACCAAAACTCTTCCAAACAAGTCCCAAGTCCTAAATTCTTCACGGCTCATTTCCAAAGTCAGTCCCTCACGGTTTGTCTGCTGCGAGCGCAAACATGTCGAGACCGGGCCAAATATCAATCATACTAAGTAATGCTCCAATCGGCGGCGTATCAGAAGGCGGAAAGGCAGAAGGGGCGGGAAGTGAGTCTCATAACGTGGTTGCCACATTGCCGAAGCCAAAACCTGCTCCATTTCCCAGGGAGATCAAGAGTAGGTCAATGTAACCATTTTTGCCTCTTTAAAAAATTCTGTTGGTCCTGTTCAGAAATTCCCTCTCCTCATCAACAAATGTTGTCGCTTTTTTTCTTCATTCGTCACAGATTGCCCTGTAGCAGTACTCCATAATCCTCCCCTTGCTGTCTGTTTCGGGGCTCGCGCAGAATCTGTTGAGGAAAACTAATCCAAGGACTGTGCATTGTTGCTTTTTCGACATCACTCGGTTGCCGGGGAGATACCTGCAAATCAGCAGACCAAAAATATGACAGGTGACGAGTGAGAAATTCAAGGCCAACGGGTCATGACGCCTATATCCAAATATTCATATATGGAGCGACATTGAGAGGAAAATCTTTTGCATTTCCTGGAGAAATCTCTGAAGACCAACAGTGTGACATGCAATTTTAGATTCTCCTTTTCCTCCCTGACTGCATCAGGATCTACAGTACTGAACATGCCTTGCTGAGAAATGTCATTATTAAATGAACATGAACATGGGATTCAAGGGGACACTATTGGACAGCATGATGATTGCTGCCATCTTCATAGTGAGGATTGCCAATGTAAAACTGGTTTACTGTCAATCAAAGAAGATCTTGCGTGCATATTGTGTGTGCTTGGTTTTGTACAGGTTCAACAGCTGTTCATAATTCACTGTATGTAGTGTAAGTATAGTTTGTGCATGTTTGAGACTGGACAGATTATATAGATCTTGTGTAGATCGAGACGTAGTCCTAAACTTGCACAGCAATCTGTCCATTAGTATGTACATTGTACATGCCACACATATTTACACATATTACACCCAAGTTTCCACAGCTAGCTTGCAAGCACACTTTTGTCTTTAACCCGTTGACGATGGACTGACTTTACTCTAATACACATTCCCATAAACACCTGTCTGAGTATTCTCAGGATTCGTCTTCAATGGGTTAAAAGACCCAACGTAGTAGGTGGGACCAGCCAGGAACAGCAGCCGAATCAAGAGACAAACTGAGATTGACATTGTTTTGGGCATTTTCAAAATACCCACTCTAGAAAGTGTGTTTGTCTGTTTGTAAAATAACTGAAAAAAGTTGTAAACGCATTTGAAAGAATTTGCAGGAAAAGTTGATAATGACACTAGGAAGAGATGACTAACTTTTGGTAGTGATCCACGATCTTTTGTGGGTTTTTGAAGAATTTTTGATCTTTTATTTCATATTATGAGCCACTTTATCTAATTACGAAAGCCATGTAAGCAATATATCCATCAGTTTAACTATGTTTATGAATACACCGGTATATTTTTATCTTTTGCAATCAAACAAAACTACACAAAACAGTTTTCCCCCTGTTGATAGTGCAGAACTAGCACTCTCAAGGTTTTGCACATGCAGCAGAGCAAATCATAATTTCAAACTGATAAAGCTTTAATATATATTTCTTCTTTGCTCCCAGGAGAAGGAAAACAAATCACAAAACTGGGATAACACCATATCAGCTCTATATTTAGAGATGGGGATATTGCATTGCTCGTGCCATTTCATGATTGCATTACGGGTGAGCTGAAGGACAGACTATGGATTGTAATTAAGGGCTTTCAACCTGGTGAAATCCGAGGGCCAGGTGTTTACCACGGCAGTGAAATAATCTGATGCTGGCAGTGATATGCTTCATTTAATCTGTGCTTTATTTATAAACATCCCCTTACTGGCAGCAATGTAATTGCGCGTAGCCAGGAATGCGGGGAAGGCATTTTGATATAGTTTTTCTGACAGGTTATGAAAGCATCAACTAACTAGAATCTAGTCTTCACCTCACTTATTCATTTCTCTTTTTATTTTGTTCTGTTGTTGCTGTGATTGTTTGTTTTTGTTTTGTTTTTTGCTAATGACTATCATAGATATTTCTAGTTTGACTATATATGCTATATGATTACACTGTAAGAAGTATAGCAGAAAGTAGCTAAATTATAATTGCCACCATTACCTTTAGAGTGTAAGACCAGAAACATTCACGGCATGAAATGTTTGTGAATTGCCACTGGCATTCAATGCATTGCACAGACAAAAACTTTTGAAAGCATTTTAATTTTGCAAATCTTGGCTCCTCACAAAATTCACAAAAAGTTTCAGGCACTTTAAACAAGTTTCAGGCACTTTAAACTTTCCCATTTTACAGTAATTGAAATAGTTGGCAATTCACATCAAGACTTTCCCAGTTATCTCATCAAAAGTATGCCCCCTGACAGAACGGAAGAAAACACAAACGAACAAACGAACAAACAAACAAAATGATTTATGCCTTCACCATGTAATTAGTCATGGAGTCTTTGTGGGCACCCCCTCCCCCCCCCCCATAAAAAAAAAAAAATGACTGTAAATAGAGGTGGGTTCAAACTTTGCATTGCACCTAGCCAAGGATATATTTGGAGATACCTTATGTGAAAATGCATTGCTTTTGACGTATTACTTCTGACCACACTGTCATATCAAATATCTCTGGGATTTTGAAAAGCCTAAAGCGTACTTGGCTGGTAATGTCACAAGCTCCCAAAATGTTTGATGAGATTGATGTCAATTACATAATTTGACTTATTTTTTGTGGTGTACCAATAAATGACATAAGATGAAATGAAATATATTGTCAGGACAGGTAATCCAACGAAAGTGCTTGAATAATACATGTAATTTCTGCACAGCTACGGGGAAAAGTGGACATATAAAAGAGATCTACTGAAAACAATGCTTCCAAGATTCGGCTAGACTACCAAGTAAATTGAGTCAAATTACATGATGCCCTTGCCATAACATGACATTGACAATGTATCTGATGACTAAATGAGGAAAGCTCATGGAAACATTTCAACATTTCATTGTGATACATGTACATTAAATGAACAAAGTTTTGAAGAAACAAGGCAGTGAACTTGCACTACATCAAGAGATTCACCGAAGACGAAAGAGTGTCTGAGGTACAATGCGATGGGTCAGATGGTAGATGGAATACTCACCATCACTCCTCTGTTCCCGACACAGGCGGCGCCATGGAAACCGCTTCCTTGCGTTGGATGGAGGACACAGTGACCCCACCCCTTGCTGCAGCTTTTCCTGCCCCTGCCTTGGCAGACGTTTCTTGGAGTTGCACCGCTCGGGCATCGTTCATCGGGTCAGCCAAGCCCTCGTCGATGAGGTACTGAGAGATGGGCGTGGTGTCTTTGCCTTGGTGGTAGAGACTGATGACTGGGAAGAAGCCATCCTCCTGAAGAGAGGTCAGAAGAGGACACAAAATAATGAACTGCTATTTAAAGGACAAGTCCACCTTCATATGCATAAGGATCGAGAGAATGCAGCAATATCACTAGAACACATCAGTGAAAGTTTGAGGAAAATTAGACGATCTATTCAAAAGTGACATTTTCCTTTAACTGTTCTACGCATGTGACATCATATACTGTAGTAGTCTTCTCATCCAGCAGTAACTACACAGATACTTAAAAATTCATAACTTTTGAACAAATTGTCTGATTTTCCCCCAAACTTCCACTGTGTTCTACCAATATTGCTGCGTTCACTCAATCTACATGTATATGAAGGTGGACTTGTCCTTCAAACAAGAGGGAAATATCTGAGGAAGATGAAGAATAAGCATACAACAAAAGACCCAGGGGTCTCATGCTCACTTGAGTATCGCAAGTTCTCCTTCCACACATTCTTGCAGGCTTATTACCTAAAAACAACTACAATATAGCAAACATGGGGTATAGGGCATCTTTCAGCTCTGCATGATTTCGGTCACTGCGATCAGTTTGTGTCTAGTAAATGCCATGTCAGGAAACAAAAGCCATAATATCAAGTGTGGAGTGAGTGAAAACAGCAATATTTTTGTAGAACACATTAGTGAAGTTTGAGGAATATCTAACAATTGATTCAAAAGTTATGCATTTTTACAGTTTGGGTGCCATCTTCGCTGAACAAGGAGACAGCAACATTTCATTACATCACTAAAGACAGCAATATAAAGAAAATAAAAGCAAAATTCAACAAATTTTCTCTTTTCTAGAGTAATGAAAGAGTGCTTGACTTGACTCTTTTAGAAAGTAGGGGGAATAATATTACCCTTACCAAATGTTAGTAACAAGTTGATGGAATGTGTAGGCCCTACTTTTCAAGGGAAATGATAGCTTGTGGAATTCTAATATTTTCTTTATATTTTTGTCCATAATGACATCATTGGGTGTAGTAGTCTACTTATCCAGCCATGACAGCAGAAAAATCTTAAAAATTCATAACTTTTGAACTGATTGTCCAACTTTCTTTAAACTTTTATCAATGTGTTCTACTAATACTACTCATTTCACTCAATCCACATTTATATTTGGGCTTTGGTTTCCGTCAAAATATATCCACATCTAGGTAGAAACTTTTCACATCCTAGAAATGGCAAGTCTGAAATAAAATAGTTCCTTTAGAAAAGCATGGCACTCTAGACAAAAACAGCCATGCGAGGACAGCTTCAGGAATTGCCTCGAGTTCACATCAAAATGAGCACTCAATCAAAAGATGAAAGTTCCCGCCGAGCCATTCTGATGCATGCCGCCCGAGTCACGTGCGCCGCTGTCTCTGTTTACAGGAGGCAGATTCTTTTGTTACAGCAAATTCAATTTGCGGTGTTCAACGCCAATTATCAGGAGGCGTCGGTGCGTTCGCACAGTCGAGGTAAAACAGCCAATGACAGGAGCTACAGCTCGTTGCACCGGCCAATGAGTGGCTCAGTAAGGGTTCATCGTCAAAGTGGTACAAGCATGTTTACCAGGCTGATTCATCACTGACAGCATTCTGAGAAACAAACTTAACGCTGCTGAAAAGGGAGTTCCTTCCAATCCTGGAGATTAATCACTTTATAAAGGCAAATCTGTTAAGCTTGTATTTTTTTTCTCTCTCCGTTTCTAAGAAATAAACTCTGTGGGAATATTGGCAAAGTAATAGCACAGCATGGATACACTTTTGATTAATGAAAATTTGACTGGGTTTAAAGTTTTCACATCTGATAGAGTGCCCAAAAGCTGAAGTTATTTGTTGAGCACACTAATTATCTCTGTACCTCACAGTAGTTTTCACCCGTTGAGGATGGTTTGATTTTGCTACAACATGCGTTCTGTATAGACACCTGCCCGAGTTTACTTGGGACTCGTCCTCAATGGGTTAAGGTTGTTAATCTAGTGATGTCAACCGTAAGTTTAATATCCTCATCAAACTGCTAGATAACAACGTTAAGATGTTGCTAGAACAACTTTTCAGATATGTATACATATAAATCCAAGTTTTTATACATGGTTCAAGTAAAATACAGAGGCAAGTGTCTGTCGTCAAAATCTTTGTACATCATCAGCAAAAACTCAATCTAACCTTTAAATGGGTATAGTACGTACTCAGCCATGAGCACAAACTTTTGCTTGAAGATCTCTCGTAAGATACATGATTGTAATTTGTATCTTGGTTCATGGACAATAAGGATCTTTAAAAGTTTGCTTTCACTGACTGGAAAATTGCTGCCCTGTATCAATGCAGGAAATTGATTGATTAAGCATACATACACACCAGCGGCATTGGGCAAATCTGTATCATTTTCAGCTACAGCAGTTTAACATTTCTTGCGAGAAATAGTGTTATCCCTTCATCTCATCTCTCTAGGCTGTGTATCACCTGTTACAGTAATTGTCACAATTAGTGCTAACAAAACGTTCTGGTGCAACTAATTGTGAATTGGACAGGCGCAAGGTTTCAAAGTCTCATTTTCTTGAAAAATCAGCTCTGCAAGCATTACGGAACATGAATCAACAACTATCCACACATACACCATAATGTTGTGTCAAGCAATGCTCGGAAGGGATATCTTTGTAGCAACAATGACCATGGCTAAATGAAAAACCAGAATTATTGCTACTATAATACTTCGGCAAATTTGATTTGAATTGCATTGATTAAAAACTGGAGAAGATGTTTATCTGCAACACCTGTTCCTAATTTTTTTTTTTTTTTTTTTGGGGGGGGGGGGGTGTGTCATGCTGAACTGTTTCCATGGCAATGCATTTCAAGTACACTTAAAAATGTGTCCTGAACAACTTTATACCCAATTCACCATGTGTGCCATTATTTCTTCGAAAGTGCATTAATTGAACCGAGGGAGAGTTTCTGTCTGTCAAGTTTCTATACCTAAATATCTTCATACTTTAAAGGGACTGTACAGTACTGGTTGAGGTAGGGATTCAGGTTTATAACATTCCTAAGTGAGATGATGAGAAACCTCTTATGAAATATGAAAGAGCATGTAATTTTAAGAAGGATTCAACATTCATTTGATGAAAATTGGTTTTCAAATGGCTGAGATATCAAAAAAAGTGGTAATAAAAGGTGACAGGCCACGTCTTTTATCAGGATTTCTTTGTTTCACCTTGTTTTTGGATATCTCAGCCATTTCAAAACCAATTTTCATCATATAAACTTTTGATACCCCTTAGAATTGCATGCTCTTTGACATCTCATAGAGTGGTTTCTGAATATCTCGCAAAACGTTAAAAGCTAAATCTTCACCTCAACCAGAACTGTACAGTCCCTTTAAACAAAGCTAGCCTCCCTCTCTATCTCTACTGTAAGCTCTACTGTACATATGTCATCAGAACAACACAATTTGCACAGGTATGTATATAATATCTCAACTTTTGGATATTTTCTTATGATCAAAACTCTAATTATCCACAGTAAGTCTGCACAAATTTGGCAAAAAGTCTTGAGATCCATCTAGGACATTGCTCATGATGAGTCTACTGCATGCGTCCAGTGGGTAGTAGTCCTGATAAGCAGAGATGCATGTTGAAAATGCATCAGAAAGTGGGCACTTCCAAAACAGAGGGTACTTGTAGAAGAATTCTTTGACATCAATATTTACCAACAAATCTAAATTGTTTGAAAAAAAAAAGCCATTGACACTAATTTGTGAATATTTCATGACGCGAACATTTCCTGCTTTCCAGTAATTCCTATTCTTGGTGCACCTGACTGTTTGTGAAATCTCACTGGACTCTTTTCTCAGCCTGCCATGAAACTAACCTCATTCCAAGAAACTTATTGGCGGAAAGCGGAAGAAAACAGGAAGGAGGCACACATGTTAGATCCAGGCCCGGTTTCATAATTCTCTCTTTACAACAATTGCAACCTTGAATTATTCAGCTGATTGCAATTAGCCGCCACAACTCACGCTGCCGGGGACGCTGTAATCACTTTGTTGTGGCGGTGACTTCCGGCTTTCCGTCTCTCGTTACAAGGTACGTCCTTATTTTCTGCAAAACAAGTGGCTTGCGCGCATTGCGTTTTGCCAAACTGAATGAAGTCACGATTGCAGATTGAAAAGCTGTCTGTCTCAAAGAGAGCATTGCCGAGAAACTCTATTGTGATGCCCAAACAACCAAGAGATATCCTCTTGATTTCTCAGTCCCGCCTCCACTTTCACTGGGCGAGACAGAAACAAAAGCAAGAAAACAAGCCAAAAGAAAGTCTGGGAATAGTCATGTACTGAAAGTTCATGTAGACTGTATGACCGAAAACATAACTAGATTTCATGGCAATATATCAGCTACTGAATATTCCACATAGTTTGTGGGGGTTTTATTTTTGCAAATGTCACAAATCGCAATTTGCAAATTTAATTAACGGTGCAAAATTATTGACTCTGATTCCCACATGAATGAAACGTACATGCATACAACTCTTCATCCATTGCTGCATTCGATGACAGAAAATTGAATGTCGAAGTCAAAAGTCAAGAAGTCCAAACTCGCAAAGAATAAGATTTGCTATCAAAATACATGGCATAGGTACAGTAAACAGTAAAACATCATTTTACTGCAGTAAATATTTGCATCATAAGGCAATAGCACTGGTGTTTCTAGTTGGAGACATAGGGGTTGCACTGGAAGAAATAACCCCTCTCTCCATCTTCAATCCATTAGCAAATAAAAACAACAATTCATTTGCTCTCCTGGGTGAATATCAAAGACATACAAATTGTTATGTTTCTTTTTCAATTCACTGAATTGCACATTTCATGCAAAAGTAGCAGCTAGGTGACAAAATTATTTTTTATTTGTCCTTGTGGCTGTATGGCTGTATCCTCATTGTTAGCAGCTTAAAGCACTCTAGTATACTTAAAGTTACAATGCAGTCATGCAATGTTGCTGTGCTTCTGTGTTTGTGTTTCTTGTTTTTGTTTTGTTTCTGTCTTGTCTGTCCTGTTTTTAGTTACTTTATCAATAGTTACTTTTGTTACTGTTATTATCAAGAAAATCTATGTGTTTTACATCAATTGCATAAGTTGTCCACAGTATACAAGGCCTGCTCCATAGTGAACCTCTGATTTTTTTTTTTTCCCAGCTTTTTATGTGCCATGGTGTAAACCCTCTGAGTGCTGCTCTGGTAAAGCAATTTGTTTTTCAAATTTATGGAACAATTGTATAGATACTTATTACCCTGGACATGTAATGAGCAAAGTTCATTGAGGAAATGGCAAGCTTTGCTTTGATGTAAATTGTATGACAAATCTATGATTGTTTTTCTTTCAAATTACCAGTAGCTGCATTATTGTAGGGCCATGACTTCTGCGAGAAAAGCGTTCAGTGTACTGTGGCATTTGGTGATTTATTGGTCAGTATGGGAGGGTTTGTGTGTTTAAGCAGAATATGCGAATTTAGCACGCCCTCAACTGAGTCAGGTGTGCGAACGTGGCACATAGAGACTTAATAGAATATACAAATATATCATAAGATATCTGATCTCTGGTCTTCATACATCATCTGATACCCCTAATATTAATATTTCCACTTAAAACTGATTGTGGTAAAAAACAAAACAAAACACTAATATGATTTTGTACTACATACTCTCTTATGTTCAGAAATTTGAAACTGCTTTCCTGAACACAACAGCACAATTTTGTGATGCATAAGATGAGCAAAATTATCATCTCAAACTGCTAATACCGAAACAAACCAACAAACAGAAGTTTGTGGAGGTTGTGAAGATGGGGGTTTAGACCGAGTAAAGAGGGCAAATCATTGTCACAATTTTATCTTACTTTGATGCCCAAGTGAAGGCTGATACATACTTTTGCATATTTCTGAGATCTGTGAAAAAACAAACCCAAATTGAAAGGATTCTGTAGATATTTCAAAACACACTAGAACTTCTCAAATCTATCCAAAATTGATGCTTTTTCTCCATGTGCAAGCAGGCACTTAAAAATGTCACAGGAAAAAAATACCAGTGGCAAAAATGCCAAAGGAGCAAAAATGATAGAAGAAATAATGCCTCCGGCCACTTCGTTGGCGGAGGCATAAAAACAAAAGTCCACGTTAAAATGTCAGAGGCAAAATTTGCCACAAGAGAAAAAAATGACATAAAAACTTACTGGGATATTTATATCTCTGGCAATTTTAAATTTGACATTTTGACCTTTGATGTTCTTAAACCTGAGGTTTATATCTTTGCGTCTGACATTTATACAATCCTACTGTCAGGATAAATCCTACTTAACAACTTAATCCGCATCTAATGTACAAAAGAAGATATTCAATATCAAGCACTGCTAGAAATTCTGATTTCAAAAGGAGGACTCGTTTGAGAAATTATTCATACGCGCAAAATTATGATGCACAAAGGACTGATACACTCTGTCGTCTGCTCTGCAGAGCAAGACATGTGATGGTTGGGTGGCTGTCACTCAAGCCAAACTCCTGCCCATGCGTTCTCTTTCTCTTTCCCGAACTCTTCTCCTCCTATCACTCTATCCATTCATCTGTCTGTCCATCTCGCCTCGCTACAAGTCTCCCATAATCCCTTAGAAGCTCACATCTAGCAATCAGTGGGAGAAACGGTGCAGCCCCGTCGGCAAATTCCCAGTACATGCAACTAGTTCTTTACCCTTGGTCTGCTGGCCACATTTGTGGTCTTTTTCCATTTCCGCCACATATGAGCATTGGGGGGGGGGGGGGGGGGTAGTGGGAAGGATTTTTTTTTTTTTTTAATAGTTCAAACAGTCACTTTGTGGAGAGCCAAAATACTTCCTTTCTTCCAAAGGAGTGGAGAGAAATGTGAAATCATGTGAGGGTGTTTGTCATTTCATTTGAAGAAGAAGGGCTTCCATGCCAGGTGACTTTGTGTTCATATGAAAAAAATTGCCATTTTGAATTCCCCTCAAAATGGTGTATTATACATCATTCTGAGGGAAATTCAAAATGGCCATACACTATGTACATGTATATCTTATATACTATATTAGACAGTTCTGTAGATAGCACTTGTTCACCTATTGAGACTGGAACAATGAAAATTTTCAAGTTTTCTTGACCTTCCATCCATTCCTTCTTTTACTGGTCTTTCCCACAGTCAAATATCACATGTTTGACAAATCATGCATATCTTTTTACTATCCAAGTACAATTGTTTTTCCAACATGGTAGTAGCCAGGAATGGCGACCTTGTAAACAACTTTGCAGTATTCTCAGGAATGAAATGGCTCATTTTGGGTAAAAAAAAAAAAGTATTGTTTTGTTTCCTGCAATAGACATGTACAGCAATACAATTTGGGAAAAACAGTATTTTCCATGAAACCTGCAGCATTCTTTCTTTGGAAAAAAAAAACTCAAACAAACCAGTACTACATACTGTCAAAAAAAAAGAAGGAAAAATTGGTCTGTCTAAACTACTCATAAGGGAAAAGGAAATGAAAGGGAAAGAGTAACATATACCAGTATTAGCAAAGAGAAAATATGAAATAGAATATCACACATTTAGAATGATCCCCGAGGAACATTTCCAGTATTCTAAGGATATCAGTCATTTACATTTTGCTTTGGTTTATTACGACTTGCAACATTAGAAGCAAGAAAGCGAGGAAGAAACGACATAGTTTCCTTTTCCCCGAAGGAAATTCTGATGTGAACGCCTTCTCAAATAGGAGTGAGAGGGGCCAGAAAATGTCCATTGTGCAATACTTATCTCGCGGTGAATATCACTGCTCAATTTAAACACTTACCTCTGGGGCTGCTGCACAATTTACATCTGTCAGTCAGCAACTTCTGTTAATGACGTTCCGGAAAACAAAATATATGTGTATATATACATATACATATCTTTTTTGAGTGTGTGTGTGTGCTTTTTTTTTTTTAAAAGGCATCAAGCAATTTCTGGTGAGATCTGCTAAGTGCTGCTTCCACAGGGTATAGCGAGCAGATTTGTGACAAACATAAATTTAGCAAGCGAAGAGTGAGGTAGCCTTTTCGTACGTGAGACTCCTATTCGCCATTCTTCCTGTTAGCTTCTTAAGGGGGGGGGGGTGAGGTTGGGAGACAATAAGATCCTTTCTCATTATAGGCTCTCACCTCAATTTGAACTACTTCTTTTTTTTTTTTCACAAAACAGGCCAACTGAAGTAGTATCAGAAGCGAAGAAATCACCATTGGATTTATATCATGAAGACGAGAGAATTGGACAGAAAGTTCACTTTTTGTAGTGTCAATCTGATAATAACAAGTATACAAAAAAGAATGAATAAAAAAGAATACAAGGAACCTAGTGCTTTAGAAAGTCATGATATGACGACTTATTATTGAGAAAGAACTACATTACCTGGCCTTTCAATTCCAGCCAGAACTGGCACAAAAGTGGAGTGCTGTGAGAGATGTTGTCATGTTAATCCCACTCTAAAATCATGACATTAGATGATCATGAATACTCACATACCCATTTTATGATATATATATATTTTTTTTTTCTGTTAAAGGGACTGTACAGTACTGGTTGAGGTGAGGATTCACCTTGTAACGTCTTGCAAGATATTTATAAACCACTCTAGGAAATGTTAGTGAGCATACAATTCTGCAAAAGTTTATTTGATGAAAATCGGTTTTGAAATGACTGAATATCTAAAAACAAGGTAAAACAAAGAAATCCTAATAAAAGTCATGGCCTGACAATTTCATTAGGATCGCTTTCTGGATATCTTAGCCATTTCAAAGCCAATTTTCATCAAATAAATGTTGAATCCTTCTTTGGATACATGCTCTGTAATATTTCATAAGTGGTTTCTCAGTAACTCACCAAAAAATGTTATAAACCTGAATCCTCATCTCAACCAGTACTATACAGTCCCTTTAAAGTGCCAAAAGTTTTTACCTTTGAGAAAGTTGATAGTTGAAATTCATTATGCAATGTAGATCGTGTAATTGCATAGTTTTACCCTTAAAGTGAAATTTTGAAGATGTTTGGGCAATATTTTTTCTTTTTTCTCCTCTGTGCTGGGAACAGAAAGGACACACAGATATGTACTCATGGGACTACACTATGAATGACCACACAATGAGTTTTAGAATTTCCCAAGTATGGAGCGGTAATTGAAGGCAAAACATATCTGAGGTGTTTTCACCGTGAGAATTAAAGAAATTATCTCCCCATTATCATGCAGGAAAGTATGATATACTTCATACATCTGGAAATGTCAGTACTGATGACTGTAACACAAATGAGGGGAAAATGAACAAAGAAAAAAAAAGATCTCACAACGATTATCAAGTAATTACCACTGGGACAGGCTTCACGCTTGAATAAGGATTTACTACAGCCTTTTTTGACAAACTCTTTCAAATTCAATCAAAGTCCATTACATGATAGGCTTTAGGTTTGGAGCTTGTGTGAGCCAATGCTTACAATAAAATCCAACTTTCAGCATCTCCCACTTTGGTAAAAAAGAGCCATAGGCAGCAGAATTCCTTGAAAGTTCTCTTCATCTTTCTTCTTCTTTTTTAAATGCTCTGAGTATATTCCAATCTCAAATGCATCAACAAAATGTGAAGTTCTCAATTGAGCAATATATATGCTGTTCTATCACTAAAATGTCTAAATGCTGTTAAAAGTGCTCCCTGAACATGTCCTTTTGCGCAGCACATGTCTACCCACATCCCCAGGGAGGATTTGCAGTGAGAGATACTCTCTTATAGTGGCACTCCAGTCCACGTTCCATTATAGTTTGATAAAAACAAAGTAAAATTAAACAAACAAAATGACAGAAGTTTCTTAAATGCCGTATATGAAATATATAAACTGTGGAATTCATATAGCTACTTGTATATGTTATTATAAAAAAGTGAACCCGGTCTCGATGACATATTAAAGCAACTATGATAAGGAAATGATGTCATCACCACTTCACAAGTCTCTTATACAGACCTACATATATGCACCAAATCTTTCCTTCATTTTCTGTTTGGAAACTTAATGAAATTATATATACAGTCAAACCTGTTTTAGTGACCACTTGTCTATAGCATCCACCTGCTGTTTACATTATGACCACAATTCCCTCTGAGAGAAAAAGCATGTTAAAGAACCTGTCTATAGGGGCAACCTGTCTATAATGGCCACTTTTTTTGTCTCCCTTAGGTGGCCGCTATGGACAAATTGGGCTGTATATCATATCACATAAAGTTGACGGCAAATAGTATAAGAAACTGTCTTGGGTCTGACTCACCGAGACTAGGCGGGAATACATTTAAAAAATTTTATGAGAAGTGTTTAAAAAGATGGAAATCCCTCTGATGCCCTTTAGATTTGTGCAACTTATTTCAGTTCTGGGAAAAGAATATTACTCTATTGATCTATTGATGCATGCAATTTAATGGGGATTCTATATTTGGTAAGTAATCAGTCATTTGCAGTCAGCAAAACAAGTTATTTCAAATCAGTAAACAGCATGTGCTCAGAATGTAATTGAGGGCTTAAGTCTAAAGATAAATGGCATTGCAACAATTGATGATAGTATTGACAAACACCACTTACATTGTGGTACGATCTTCTTCAATTTGTCTCCCTCCGTACAAATGCAATTTGTAAGATCGCAACTGCTGATTTACATTTTAACAACACCTTAGATCAGGAGCAGCGATCTAACAAATTTTATTTGCACAGAGATAAAAAGAAGATTCATACTACATCTTTCCCCCTCTGATTAATAATCTGTCTTTCACATTATTTATAATTTACTTTATTTATTTGCCATATGCCATTCATAAACCAACCAATACTTACAAGGATTGCTTTTTTTGTTTGTTGTTGGTTCCACTACATTTCACATAATGTGTAACAGACCGAAGCTTTGGTTCTGCCTTTCACCTCGATATCATTGCATTGAGTTTTGTAGCAACACATCTTTTTATTTATGTCTTGAATTGTAATATGATGATTTTTTTTCTTGTCCTGTGACATGTATTGTATTTATTTTTTGGTGAAATATCAGCAATAAATTCCATTCAATACTTCGAAAATGTAATCTTCTTTTTTTTTTTTTAATTGTGACTTCCTGACGATTTCACAAGTGGTCAAATTCATGATTGTGGAGTATTGTACAGAATGGAGGAATATGTATGTGTGAATGGCACTTATGTTGGGATCAGAGTCGATATTTTCATGTTATGAAATTTGCAAACAGCATCGGACTTGTGAAATTTACATTTAAATAAAAACCCAGCGAAATATGTGATGGCTACTAAGGGGCATTTCTAAGTGCATAGATACAAAAACTGGAAAAAAAAAAATAACGGAGCTGCAGCCAAGTCAATAATTCAGCATGTTTTCTGTTCTGCAGCCATTCCAGTCATGAATACCAAACAGTACAATGAGGGCAGGGTTGAGTTCAGACGTGTGCCGGTCATGCTCCTGCAAAACGGGCCATCCACATACTTTCATGGAAGGATAGGAAAACCAAATATAGCATCTTCAAGACCTTGAGTCGCAGTTTATCTTCTGAGAGTGCAATATTCTGTTTCAAAACAACTTTTCCTGGTTTTATCATCCATTTAATCATATTTTTCATCATCTTTAGGCATGACGATGCAGTCATGCAAAACTTGCTTGCTGTAGTCATGCTATAGGGTGCAATAATGCGATCAACAATGGCACTGGTCAATGCATGAAACATGTGCATACAAGTACTTCTACATATGAGTGCATGTTTGTGAGTGACACACATGGCATATCGGAGGACCTGTCATTAGCGGCCACCTGTCTACAAGGGCCACTCTTTTTGACTCCCTTGGGTGGCTGCTATAGACAAGTTTGACTGTGTGTGCGTGAGAGAAGGGATCAGGAGAGAGAAAAAGAGAAGGTTGATGAAGAAATGTCTTCAGGCTTTATGACATCAGTTCTTTCTCTTGACACTGACCACATACTGACTGAGGCTCATATATCTCGAGGAAAAGTCTTGCATCACAGACAATTATAGCCCCGAGGACTTCCTTTAATAGTTAATTATTATTTTCTCCTGGCAGTTGGAATACTTGGAGAAATAGTAGCCTTTTGGCTTGCGTATTATCTGATGACGACAAAGGTGAGTTAATATCAAGCCGCGTGGGAATTGTGTCACAAACAGAACATCCTCGGCTTCTTGAAAGTGGTACACTGGCCGAATTCTGGTCTTAGGCTTGTCCTATTTCTTGTCATTGTCTCGTGACTTCTCCCCCCCCCCCCCCCCACAAACCCCCCAAAAACAACCAAACAAACAAACATACAAAGAAACAAAAAACAGTTGTCCATTTCTGGGAGGCATGTCTTTGTCAATTATTGTAGCTCAAACCAACCAACCCACACAGACATAGAGTAACTTTTAAACAAACATGGCCAATGTCAAACAATACACTACAAAGTGGGGCACTGAGATTGTTTTGATCTCCTCTTGCATCATGGGACTCGACAGTCATCACCATGGCAACCACAGTCACGCATGCAGACGACTATTGAAATGTTTATAATATCACAGGCCAGGCCGCAAGATATCAAAGCAGAACTACTCACATTGTAGCTATGGAATTATGAAGACCAAGGCAAGCAAAAAATGACAGCCAGATATATTACATTTGTAGCAAAACAACAACAACAAACAAAAAACAACCCCCAAAACATCAACAAAAACAAACAACCTGAAAATGAAAGGGACAAAATACCCTTTAAAATATCACCTCAATATGTGTGACTGACCTCATTTACTGACACATTCAAGTCATAATTTAAAACCTGTTTCGTAAAGCTCTGAAATTATTCACTCAATGTGACTATGATATCATTAAATTTTGCTTTGAATGCTACAATTACGAGAAAATGTCATTTTGTTGTTTGTGATAAATGATGCTCTTAAGGGCTGTAACTTCCGATCATAAATTCACTTTGTCCAAGCCAAAACGCCATTTATTTAAATTGGATTTATTGCTAGACCACTTGCATGTTTGCTGCTCAAGGAAACCATCCATCAAAACTTCTCGATACAGAAAAACTCATGTGCATTCACTGCATCTAAAATTGATCCTGTTGTCTGGCACAATGTACATTATGTCACTCTAACATCCGCTGTGTTACAATTGCATTGAAGTTTTATAGCACATTAATTTTCAGATTCTACATCCAAAGATGCAAACTAAAAGCTATGTGATATTTCTATCAATGACATTAAATGCTTGTTTAAACATGAGAATGGATTCTATATGTTCATATCTACCTTAGATAACAGTAATTTTTACAGTTTGTGATGTTTAATCATAGCCTATTTGATACACCAGCCTACTGTAAAACATGATATATTCGCGGCATGAAAATTTCACGAATTGGAGCCGATGGCCTTTCTCGCAGCATGAAAATTTTTGCAAATCGCCACTGGAATCCAATGCACATTGTGTACACAAGAATTTTCATGTGCATCTTAATTTCGCAAATTTTGGCGCTCGCGAAATTTGCGAAATCAAAATGCACGAGAATATTCCTCGTTTTGCAGTTTATCTAAAGCAAAACACTAATGGCTGCTGTCATTTTTAAAACAATGAAAGCCAATCAAATAATAACTTTGATTATGTGGAGTTCACTTGTAGCAGGAGAAAACAATCAAAATGAGTTGAATTTGATTTGAATTAACTGGTTTTGTCAACTGCTGACAAAAATGTACAGTCACTGAAGAAAGCACAATGTGAAGAAGACACACAGTTGGGTCCTCAGTTCAAGTCCCGAGGCATCAGCACAAGCAGTGCCCCAAGGCAAGGCACCTAATCCTTGTTGCCCACTCTTTGGGGTAGTCTTTTTTTTCCTCAAATCCATTTATATAGCCACAAAAAAAGTTACAAAAAGTGTGTGCAAAACAAAAAGTGTGTGCAAAACAATATTGAGTGTGAATAACTCATACTGACATTTCTATCAATGACATTACGTGCTTGTTTAAATGCGAGTACACATTCTATACATTCACATCTACCTTGGATAACATTTGATTTTAACAGTTTGTGATGTTTAATCATAGCCTATTTGGTAAACCAGCTGGTATGTAAACAATGTACACAAATGATTATTGTGACTCTTAAAACAATGAAAGCCAATCAAGTAATAACTTTAATTCTGTGAAATTCATTTATGGCAGGAGAAAACAATAGAAATAAATTTAATATGATTCAAATTGGCTGGTTTTATCAACTGCCGGAAAGGATGTACTGTCACTGAAGAAAGCACAATATGAAGATGACATACAGGTCTGTAACACATTTACTTTTCACATCTAAATGACCACAAACTCCCAATATTTGGGTCCTCAGTTCAAGTCCCAAGGCAGCAGCACAAGCAGTGCCCCAATGCAAGGCACCTAGTATTACTGCCCATTCTTTGGGGAGGTCTTTTTTTTCCCCCTCAAATCTATTAGCCACAAAAAGTTACAAAAAGTGTGCAAAAAACAACATCGAGTGTGAATGATGCCTGCTGGTATTCTTGAGAAGGCATGTGGGGACTTTCCCATCTACGTAAATTGCAGAGTTTCTGATGTCATCAACGAGGTCTCAGTGACACAGTTCCAAGCAGGTGATGTGGTTTCCTGAGCACGATTTTCATGAAAAGCTTCCATTTCCCCTCCAGGTAACCTTGGGTGAACAATAATTCTAGGCAAGAATGCCAAATGGCATTACAGGCACTCACTAACACTCCTTACACTTCTGAGAAATCTCACCAAGCCTGTGGTCATTTCCCGAGGCTTCTTTGAGTGCCTTGGAGAGCTCTTAAGCAAACCAAAGAAAATGGAACTAAAGTGTATTGTACTGAACTGTGCCAGATTTGGAGCGCTCCAGCGCTCTGTTGAGACAGCGTACCTCATGAGTTATTTCTAGAGGGGGTCATGCATTTTGCAGCAAGAGGGTCATTCACCTGGCGCGCTTGAACTACTTCAAGATGTCCTGAACAAAGAAAGTGAACTCTTTGCATTATGACGTATGCGCATGTTACGCACATTCTTTGCATGCGAACTTTTGGCATGCTTTTGGTACCCTTTTAGAGCACATCGGAAAGTCGTCCACTTTTGGCTTGGTACAGTCTGGTAGGGTACACTTTAGGAGTGTTCGAGCGCTCCACTTGTGTAGGTACGGTACGGTAAAAATTGCTTCAGGAGAACGTTTGAACGCACCCTTTAAGAGCTTATCTCATTGGAGGAGACATCTCAGTGACTGCTGCGAATCGTGCGACTCTAAAGAGTGAGAAATGGCTTGTGCTCTCACCAAGAAGGCGACTTCAGAGCAACGACCGAGATGTCCCCAAACAAGATGACCACTTATATGCCCGGAAGTTGCGGGATCATCACTGCAATGTCTCCGAAATGTCTTCTCAGTCATCGAGATGTCTCCATATTGTCACTGGTAGGTCGCTACGAGTCTCCGCAAGGTCGAGGAGACGTCTCAGGGATGTTGCAGACTAAATTAGTTTCCACTACTTGGCCACAACTAAGGAGATGACATGGAGACATCATAGTGATGTCTCCAAGACCAGCTGGATACTGGGAGAGGTCTCCTGAACACATTTGATTCTCTGGCAACTCCTCAGAGACCAGGCTAGTCTCCAGGAGATGTCATGGAGACATCACCATGGAGACATAACTGTGACTGGCGAGACTCAAGTTGCCACCGAGACGCCACCTAGGCTGCATATATCTAACTCCAGAGGGAGAATCACGTGTCAAAACATGTGCCATTTGCGGTTGCAATGTCGTTAACGAACATGTTTTTGAAACACGATTATCGGGTGCTGCATTTATACAAACAGCTATAATCCCAATTAGAGTGTTGTCACTGTGCAGCTGCTTAGCGCCATTTGACCCTGGATGTAGAGGTCTACTGAGGAGTGCGTTGTTGTGTTGTTGTTTTTTTTGTACCCCCTGGGTAACGTGTGATGCATCATATATGTAGGCTGATTTCTAAGGTTGGGCATATGTTCTAGTTTCTAGCCTTTCTTCTACATCGCTTTCCTTTTCTCCCCTTCCCCCCTCCCCCCTCCCCCCCCCATCCCCAACCTCTAATAACTATCTCCTCCCATTTTCTACCAGTCTAATGTGCCAGTGTGTACATGTAAAGTCTACAAAACTTTCGTCGAGATGAAACACAAGTTGAAAAACCAAACTTCAGTCTGTGAATACTTGATTCTGATTGGCTGATACCTGACCTATGTTTGCTTTCTGATTTATGCTTGATTGCATGTTTTTGTTTTTTTTTACACAACAGGGCCCAGAAAGCACTTCAGCACTTACGTACCAATGCTCGGAATATTGATACAAAAAGTCCTCCACTGGGGATATAATTTCCACACTAGCCAGGCAAATCTCAATGTGCTGGATTCACTCTGAACTTCTCAAAAGATTTTATTCTTAAATGTGCATTGTCCAAAAATAGTTCCTTGTCCTTCACATTCAGAGAGAAAGCTTTCACTTTCTGAGCAATACACAGATCACTATCACAGAACGGAACTCTGGCAGCCAATGGCAACTATCTTTTTTCTTTCGCTTTTTTTTTTTCTCACCCATGATGTAACATGGGTTGTTCACCTGTTGTATAAGAAATCCTGACCACAGCGTGTCATGTATGAATTGTATGAGTTTTGAGAATTTAAGATGTAAGAATCTATGATGGATGCCACAAAAAATATAGCAGCCATCATTATCTTGCTTGCTGATGTTCTTATAAACTGTTATTATAGATTACTATCCTTCTGCATTACAGAAAATGGTTGCCATGTTTTTGCAATTCTTTAGTATCCACCTTACCTCCACACAGGCCACCAGGATCCGATTGGTAACTAGCTCCACTGTGCGTGTGATGGCTGCCGCAGGCCAGGCAGTGCCTGGCTGGAGTGGGGTGTCCGAGGGAAGCCTGGCCGGTGCCTTGATCCCTGCCAGACGGCACTTGCGGGACTGTGCTTGCAGGTCTAGGAACTTCTGGGGGAGCTGACGGATGCTGTAGACCAAATTGGAGTAGTAAAGAAAAAGGGTGGTCAAGGACTACTGTAGACACAGAATATTTCACATTGCGGAAATTTTGTGCTCTGCTGAAGAAGCCTATATACAGTCGAACCTGTCTATGACAACCACTGTCTATAGCGACCACCTGTCATATGTGACCACTAAACACAATTTTCTCCACAAGAAAAGCCATGTTAACAACCTTGTCTGTAGCAGTCACCCTCCGAGTGGCCACAGTAGACAGGTTTGACTGTACTATAAATAGTGGAAATTTTTTGCACTCATTTGCATAAATGTATTCACGGACCACATTGCAAAACTACCCTGTCATAATTTATGATTGCGAGTCTTATCTTAAACATTTAGTTTTATGCCAAAAATAAGACAAATAGTGTTTCCTATCATAGATTTTGACCTTCAATCTTGATCCATCAATATATCTTCAAGGTACATTGTATCTACCCTAAATTTGGGAAGAAACTGCCTAATCATACATGATCCCTTGACTTATAAGTTGACTTCCATGTACTGTAAAAGTGGAAATTTTCGCGGTGTTGAAATTTTCGCGCATTTCGCGCAACCAGAAACTAGCGCGAAAATAAAAACACGCGAATATTTTTGCTTGCCATACGTACCTGTGCGTGATGTCTTGATTCCGCGGAATTAAAAACACGCAAAACTCTCCTGACCCGGCCTAGCGCGAAAAATTAGTCGCGCGAAAATATCCACTTTTACAGTATATTTCTGTGAATTCTTCACTGTTGAATTTTCTCACAAGGTTACTGATCTTGAACTCTTGAGAAAATTTGAACCTCATGACCAAAGTCCAATTAATACATTTCTAGTTTCGTCCTGATACCTCATAAATATAGGGACCTACACATTACAAGCTCTGCTTTTTAGTAGGTCCCCCACATTTCATGTTTGTAAAGTTGTCTTCTCTTGTATTCTTTGTAATTACGACGCTATGTCCTGTCTTAATGTTCAATCGATTGTATCATGTTACTTGTGTTTGAGATGTGGAACAATAACATCAAATCAAATCAAATCAAGTTAGGACATATAGAGATGAAAATAGTAGTATGTAAACAGGCACAAAAAGGCACACACACAAAAAAGAAATACACAAACTCGCAAAGGTGTCCACGGACACACAACACACATATGCTGACACACACACACACACACACACACAGACAAAAATATATCTACACACATGCAGATAAAAACATATACAGTACTCTCCACTTAATCGGGGTAGTGTCGGGCAGAGCATTTCTTACCCAACCCAATTAAGCAGAGTATCTGATTAGCCGGAGAGTGTGTTTCTTTCATGTCACAGCTACCACACACTATGCACCTATCTGCACCATATTTCAGCATGCACAGAATGTCACTACAGCTCACAGCTCATTCAAAGTCGCATAGAAGCCTTCAGAGAAACTCTACTACGGTATCTCTCAAAATGGTTTCAAGGAATACAACATGCAAAGCTGACAGAATTATTGAGTCTTACTGAACCTTCTTTATGACCAACTACAAAGGATACCGATACTTTGGAAATTGGTAGGCCATAATCCATGCCGAGGCACTGCTTGCATGAGTGCAGATTCGCCATTCATGAAAGTATACTGTATGTCAGACAGGTCATATCAAATGACATTACTGTACTTTGACTTTGTAAGCTTTGCATACAGCCACAGTCACCAATAATGGTGATCGTACACCGTACTGTAGGTTCACTTTTCGCAAACATTACACACAACAGTTAGAGTCTCAAAGGAGCTAGCTCACTTTTCGTTTTTATCAAGACCTGGCAAGACACGTGTAGTGGTTAGTGTGTTCACTGTGTGCTGCACATTTATACAATATGTAGGTTCTCGTAATGGTTTTTACAGGGCATGTATAAATACGTCTACCTATAGTGATACGGCAAAGTGATTGTTCTGTGATGTACACGGAACATGTTTTAATGTAGACCATAGTGCTCTATCCCCTCTCAGAATCTCAAAATTTCTTCAGAATTTATATTTACACACAATGATTTGAACACTTTTTGTGCAAAATAATGTGAATAGATGAGGCCTGTCTGGAAAATTCTACAAGTACCCGTTTAAACCAAAATGCTTAAATATGACACGTATTGGAACTGTTTGTTCAGTTACGCCAGGTACTCGATTAAGCGGTAGCCAATTATGCGGAGACAACTGTATACAAGCTTTAATACACAAATACAAGCACAGATACAAATACACACACAGATAAACAAGCAAAAAACACACACACAGAAAAAACGAAATCAATGACATGAACGTTAAGATAGAAAACTGGAGACTAATGCTGTGGAAGTCATATGATGCTTTATCCTCTTACAGCCAAAACTTTGGGGATAGAGGATACGTGCCGATGCTCACGAGCACTGGAAATCAGTTGTAACTTAGTCAGTGGATCAATCACACAGATTTTTCTCTGAGGTGTGTGATGATCAATTCCCTTCCGAGGTTTGTTGGCCAACATCAAACACATTGTTCTTGCCATACACTGCTCCTCAGATAAATGAGGAATCAAGTACAATTTGCAGTTTGCAGAACTGTAATGTAGCTTTTGAAGGTTTTTTTTTGTTGTTGTTGTTGAAGAAATAAGATTTTAATTCCAAAGCATTATGTGTGACTGCAAGCAAAGTACACAAATCTAGTCGACGACTTTCCAAGTTTAAGCTTGAACAATGAACTTCATTCTTAGAAATATGCTTCTTTGCCAAACACATCATTGGATGAAAATTGACAAATGCATGGAATTATCATTAATTACATCAACAGAGACAAGTACCGGGTGTAATATAGGACTGTAAAAGTGGAAATTTTCGCGGTGTTGAAATTTTCGCGCATTTCGCGCAACCAGAAACTAGCGCGAAAATAAAAACACGCAAATATTTTTGCTTGCCATACGTTCCTGCGTGTGATGTCTTGATTCCGCGGAATTAAAAACATGCGAAACTCTTCTGACCCGGCCTAGCGCGAAAAATTAGTCCCGCGAAAATATCCACTTTTACAGTACTTAGTATCTACAGCTTACTTACCAAGCTTATTGTTTCTTTGCAACCTGACACAATTCTATCTATTCTTTTTTTTTAATATTGTAGCAGACATTTCTTTTTTCTGTGTTGACATTTCTTAGAATAAGACATAAGTTTGAGCTATGAATGAATGAAAGTACACTACATACTGTAAAACACTATATTTCCGTGGCATGAAATTTTCGCGAGTTGCCTCTAACATTTAATGCATATAGTGTAGACAAGAACTTTTAATTTCGCGAATTTTGGCTCTTGCAAAATTAAAATGCACGCAAACATTCCTTATTTTACAGTACATTTGTACCATCTTGTGGATGCACTTATCAAAGCTGAAGATTTATCAGAAGAAAAAAAAATCACCGAAATTCTATTGGAAACTTCTGCTGCATCCTATCACTGCATATTGGGACAGTTGTGGGGAAGCGGGCTAGATTGGTTTGACAGCAGCCAGACAGGTTTGGTATCGGTCAAACATCATTTGCCTCCACCACCTGTGGCAGGAGTCATATATCAGCCTTAACTCGCTCAACTCCCCTATACAAACACATTCATCAACACCTGCACTCATGCCGGTCCTTCGCACTGGGAATGAAAGAAAACATTAAGGAACGGGGGTAGGAGCACCTATATTTCATTAATTGAAAAAACAAACAATACCCCGCAGGTTCTTGATCTAAGGCTACTCCTGCATAAACAACTGGAAATGGATAGTAGGGAGCGGACGAGTTGCCCAGTAGTGCGACCAGATTAAGATTGATCATCGATGGTGAGGACAGAAAGAAAGGAAGAAATAAAAAAAACAACGCCAAAATGCACACACTAAAATGGTCTACTTTCCAAGTTTCAAAACAAACCACAGACAAGCACTTCATTCGCCAGAACATTTCAGCGCAAGTGAACCATTCTGGAGTTGTCTCACTTACAGTATGGCCACTCACAATGACAGTGAAAATCTTAACCCGTTGAGGACGAGTCCCGAGTATACTCGGGCAAGCATCTATGGGAAATGCGTCTTGTAGCAAAATCAAACCATCCTCAACGGGTTAAGAAAACGGTGACATTTTTAGTGAAAGCTGCGAGGCACCTGTGCCAAAAGGCACTAAGAACATCACCAGAAAAGGCCCACCGAGGAGAAACGCAACATGACGAGTCACATAAACCTCAAAATTAGAAAAAGATGGAGTTTCTGCTACAGTAACGTCCAAGTGCAACTGGCTCAGCAGTCTACGGCTAGCGAGTGTAACTATGGCAGGAGAATAGCATGGCTAGCTACACACATACACAATGTATCTGCTTGTGTTTTGTGAGCATGGCTGTGCAACGAGGAATACAAGGATCAAGTAGAATCAAGTCATGTTTTACAGTTATTGCATTTTTTTTTTTGGGGGGGGGGGATTGGGGGAGGGGGAGTGTTGTCACTGGATGAAATCACAGCAAACTTCATGTCAACATGAGGGCGGTGAGTTGGCTCAGTCGGTAGCGCGTCTGCCTCACGATCACGCGGCCCGGGTTCGAACCCGAGTCTGGACTGAGCAATGTTGTGTGTAAACATACCGTCCCCTCTAGCAAGAGGCAAAACACTCTGTCCCTCGGATAGGACATAAAATGGAGGTCCCGTGTATGAGAGAGCAACAACTCATGCACGTAAAAGATCCCGCTTCATTCATTCATCGCAAAGAGCAGGGTGTTTAACCCGGTGAAGTGGTCCCACCTCACATCCAACTGGACCCCATGGAAGACCAGCTTAACGTAGCTGAATATGGGCTATCCAGCCATCTTGTCAGATGGAAAATGAACAAACAAACAAACAAACAAACATTCTGTAATTCTCTCTTCTTTTTTGGGGGGTTGATATTTTGGGTGCCTTTTGAAACAGATGCTAGGAACAGTTACTGTCCCTTATCATTCTCATTTTGAGATTCTTCACTACCAGTTCTAATGGACCTAGAGTTAAACTGAAAGGAATGTACCATGATTTTCACTGGCCAAATCCCACACATCAATACTATCTATGCTATGAAAAAAAAAAAACCTACATGAAATAATTTCAATTGACTTTTATATCAAGAATACATGGAAATTGAAGAAACAGGTGAAAGAAATATGAATAACTGGTATAGAACAGAGAACTATTTAAATGACAATGAAAATACTGTTATTTATCATCTTTCATTCAAAGCAGAACATTGTGGTGGACCAAATGCTCGCTTTTTACGACAAATGCTCATGCTGGTAAAGCCTTTTCTATGGCGATTGGGCAAGCAAAGAGTTTTGAAGCCACTTTTTTTCCACTCCCCCACCCCACAAAGTTATACAGAGGCTCAGAGATAATGCCTGCTTAGTGATACAACACACTTTATTTTAATTTCAGCAACTTTCCAAAACTTACATGAACAAGCCCCAATAATGCAACACTGACACCTGGTCGAACTAAGTTTGTTACTCCAATGTGTTTTAATGTGCCAATCAATGTGTGCTGTTTGATGAACTAGAGCGCTCGCAATCGAGCACATGTATCCCCCGAACCCGTCCCATACCCCATCTGGATTACTTTTCAGGCCAGAATGTTGTATAATATGGCAACTGTCACAGGATACAATAAATCCGACGAGAAATGAGGCTAGTATATATAGCACATACAAGGAATATGACATGTCATCCTATAAAAGTTTGAACAATGAGAGCGCTGGCAATGAAAACTTTTGTTACCTAGAATAACTCCCCATAAACCTCCATAGCAAGTTTGAATAAAATCCGACAAGAAATGTGGCTTATACAGCATATGCAAGACATGTGACATGGCATCCAAGTCGGAACACTGAGGGTGCCGTCACCACAAACTGTTGTGTCCTTCATGTAGAATGACCACCAATAAACCTCTTTAGCAAGTCTGAGTAAAATCCAGTATTTAACAATCAAGTTATTGCCTAAATAAGCATGCATTTTGGCAAATTTTGACATGATAAGGGTGACCTTTGACCCTGTAAAAGGTGGAACAGTGAGGGCAGCATTATCAATAGGTGTAGATTTGACTATGGTACATTTACATGTCCAAATTTGAAAAAAATCGGTCCAGAAACAAGGCCACCGTCGCACACACAAGTAGACCCTTTTAAATTTACCTACGTTTCATGTATAAAAGACGGAACAAGCGAGGGCGCCACCACTAAAAACAATATAGGCATCTTCATTCCACTATAATGCACCTTTCTGCCAAATTTGAAGAAAATCTGATAAGAAATGTGGCTGATAGAGCACACAAAAGAAATGTGCATTGGCATCCAAGTAGGAACACTGAGGGCGCAGTCACCACAAACTGTTGTGTCCTTCATGTAGAATAACCACCCATACCTCTCCTTAGCAAGTCTGAATAAAATCCATTGAGTAACAATCAAGTTATTGCATGAATAAGCACTTCTGCAAATTTTGACATGATCAGGGTGACCTTTGACCCTGTAAAAGGTGGAACAGTGAGGGCAGCATTATCAATAGGTATAGGTGTATAGATTTGACTATGATACATTTACATGCCAAATTTGAAAAAAAAATCGGTCGAGAAATAAGGCCAGCGTAGCACACACAAGCAGACCCTGTTAAATTTACCTTTTCATGTATAAAGACGGAACAAGTGAGGGCACCATCACCAAAAACAATAGGCTTCTTCGTCTTACTATTTAAATACACCTTCATGCCAAATTTGACGATGATCGAAGAAGAACTGCAGCCAGTAGAGCGCTCACAAGAAAATCTCTGCGGCGGACGCGGCGAAACGAGGCCAAATCCATAGTATCCTCCGAACTCTGTTCGGGGGATACAATGATTGCTTTATTACTAAAGCCTTTGACTTACAAGTGATTTTCTGTAAGGTATGGCTAAAGTTCTTTACTTTGTGAACTGGCCATTGTATACAGTTTGTATGGGTATCTTACAATAAATCACTGCTTGCATCAACTGTAATCATGGAAATTCTGTGGTGTGGAAATTTCCATGTATTTTGCTCTCTACCTGAACTAGCAAGAAATAGAGGACCCTTTTTTTGAAATGCTGAAATATGTATTTATCCAGAAATACTCTCTCATCTGTGAAATTGTTAAATTCACTGAAATTGGCAGTGAAATAAATCATGCAAAAGTTTTCACCTTTTATAGTGGTTCCCATGGCGCATTATGCCTCCCAGTAGAAGTACTGTACTATGCAGCCAAGTCACCTCTGAGAAGCTAAGACCCATAAAATCATAAAATATTTCAGTCTTTTTTCCCCCTTCTACTTCTCTGCTGAGGATGTCATGCCAGAATTCAAATTCTGACAGAGTTCTTCCGAACGATTTCATCCAGGAAAGCCTCAACGCGTATGAAATGGTAATGCTGTTCTCTAGATTTTAAGCTCTTTACGGACAGCGTGTGGGTGTAGCAGACCGGTAGCTATACAGCTGCACTCAAGTGGATCTAAAGTGGATGGAGAGGTGGGCTATATTAGGTGATCTTATGTGTTAATAATTAATTCTTTTTTGGATGCAAGGGGATTACCAGGGTTCAATTTTGCTTTTCTAATGTACCCATGTCAGTCACCTTGTCAGATCCTCTACGTTCTAAGCACGAAGAAAAAAAATGCCACTTCACCGGGAAGCGCAATGACAACTCCACTCGAATCAAGAGAATTTTCAGCACCACTGTCAACTTTGCAATCCTTAGGTAGCCCATTTAGATTTGAAGATGCTTACAAAGCTCACAGCATAGATGCTCACCTCAACACCCACAATCTTTATTTCAAGGAAAGGATAGAAATCATAAAATTTACAACCAAAAATTGAGCATGGAATGGTGCTGAATGACTTGCAACACTATAGCAATGAAAATATAGAAAATGGCTGCAGTAAAGCAAATTTCAGGGCAACCAAAAGATGGTAGGATGTAAAGATTCCCTGTTTGTGGTCAGAGACAAGTCTCCATCAATCTTTTTCCTCCTTGATTAATCCTGGGTAGACAGGTGTATCATTCTTTGCCTCTATCCTCTCATCTCTCTCTCTCCTCCTCCTCCTCCTCCTTCTCCTCCCCTCACTTCCACTACTTCCTCTTCCTTCCCATCATCATCCTTCCCTCTTTCTTCTACCATCTCTCCATCCTCTCCAAAACCTGTGCACTCAGGCAGCATGAATCATCTGTTGCCTGCTTGCAAAATTTATCTACATGTATGATGTACTGCAATTAATAAAGTTAATCTTCAAGCATTTTGTCATCTTAAAACAGTTGAGGATGAACTGATTTTGCTATAACACACGTTTCCCATACACACCTGCCCGAGTATCCTCAGGACTAGACTTTAACAGATTAAGTGAGACTGGAATTTAAATAAGAACATAATCTGACTGGATCTGGTTCTGTAAACATGAATTTTAATAGACTGTTTGAAGCTATAAAAAAATCATAACACCTTTTGAGGTATGACACTGTCTACTGGTATCATTGAGCAAAATTACATCAATCAAATCAAAAGTTCACCAATTTCTGTGAATTATGGGGCATATCCTATTTCCCATTTAGCTTCACAACTCAAGGTTCAAAACTTTGTTCTGTATTTCAAACTTCCACCATAATGATGGAACTAAAAGTTAGGATGTATTACAAAGTTTAAAACTAATTTTCAGCACTAATCTGTTTTTCACTTACTGAAGGCATCTCTCCCTTGTGGGTCACCAATGAAAGTTATTAACTCTAGTAAACTCTTTAACCCTTTGAGCACCTTAACAGTTTCCTAGAAAACTAAAGGGATGGTATAGTTTTGGCTGAGATGGAGGTTTAACTTTTAACTTTTTTTGGGGGGGGGGGAGATAATCATAAAACCACAGTTATGAATAATAAATAGCATACAATTCTGAGAGAAATGAAAAGTTTATCTGATGAAAATTGGTTTTAAAATGGCTAAGATATCAAAAAAAAAAGTAAAACAAAGCAATCTTAATAAAAGGTGGGTCCCACCTTTTATTAAGATTGCTGTTTTTTTTTTTGATATCTCAGCTGTTTCAAAATTAATTTTCATCAAATAAACATTGAATCCCTCTTGGAATTACATGTTCTTTCATATATCATAAGAGTGTTTTCATTATCTCAGCAAAGAGTGTTTTCCTTATCTCAGCAAAAAACGTTAGAAACCTAAAAGTTAGGTCTCAGCCAAAATTATACAATCCCTTTAATCTCTTGTCACTGAAAGGAAGTTGTGATGGTCCCTTTATTTTGCTTGGGTTAAGAATAAGTGGTGGTTTATCTATAAACTGGGAATAAACTGTGAAAGAGGATAGAACAAGGATCATAACATCCAGGATGTGAAACACACTATTTCCAACACCCCATCTATCCCCCCCCCCAAAAAAAAAAAATGTAAGGCAAGGCATTGGCAGTGCAGGGATATTAAAGAGAGGGACCACTGCAGGCTGATCGGGGGTCTAAAGGGTTAGAGAGGACATGATTCATGATCCCAATCCACTAGTGTATATATCAACTTGTTCTTAGTCCAAAACAGAAATGGAAATGACCACAAAGTTAAAACAACTCTAGGCAGATTCTGCCATCCTTAAAGGCAGTATAAACAATTTCATAGATGGCAGTACACTCATCATCATTCTTTTCTATCTCCCCGCCCCGCCCTCCACCACAACACACAGGGATACCGATGACGATTTCCATACCTTCTGTCAGATACTGGAAAGGGCTATTTATCATCCCTCGGCCGCAAGTGTCGACCACCCTTTTTCGTGAAAAACCCTTTCCGGCAACGCAAGTCGGTTGCAAGGGCCGAATTCAAGAAATACGCTGGTATTCATTAATGCCCTCCCAACTGCCTGCCGCGACTGTTTACACAAAATGCCCAAATAAGGGGGGATAGTGGAAGTTGGTGTTTACACACATCCCTCTTAACCAGGAAGTAAGAATGATGAGATGGAGGAGGATGATATGACCGGTCTCCGAGGAGCGGGAGGGATTTCTCCCGGTCCTCCTGGACAGCTGGCTCCCAGAGTAAACTGACCGCACAACTTTCTGAGAAATCCTTACCACTCCAAAAACAACACGGCAATATTTACCTCTCTCCACGATGAATAATTCATTCAATTTCTCTTTGTAGACAGAACTATTTCTGTGGCTTTTTTTCCCCTTCTTCTTTTTGAATGTATGGGAGAAGTTTCCTCATTCATCAGGGCCAGTGGCAATATCCAGCTTTGGCAAACAATGTATACTTTTCTACCAATCATCACTTTTTGAAGATGGTATTTGGTATCACAACACAAGTGTAATCATCCCTCAAAATCTGAATTTGTTGCCAAAAAAGAAAAGAAAAAGAGACATGTGGTGATAACTCTCTAAAACCCTTCAGCTGGCTTTTCATGCTGATCTCATTGATTCTCACTTGTGGTACAAGTTTTACACCATGCAGGTGAATGATTCCTGCTAAACTTTACTTAAAAATCTGAACATGAGGGAAGCTGAAAATGTGAAAAAAAAAGTTTGTGGATGTTATCAACAAATGACAGACAATGGACAATGGCTGATAAATGAGAGGCAGCAAATAATGATAGATGGGCTTGAAAGTAATCTCAGCAGCTAATGTGAAATTTCAGCTCAGATGAACTATAGCTGTACTAGTGAAACATTTTAAAAGTGTTGCTTCAGGCTACACAACATTGAAAAACTACCCTGTACGCTTGATTTCAAACACAACTTCACTTGGATCTACAAAATATTTAGGTTTACTCCTGTTCATAGGGCTTGAGCTAGATGCGAGGAGTGTTCGACTCCAAACATAGCTTACTAGGCAATGTGGCTCGGAAGCATTAAACAAAGAATCTAACAAATCTGTTAGTTGAGTGCACACTGTTAACAACGTGGTTGTCTAGTTCTGACTTTTATTTTCCCTCGCAAATGAAAATAAAAATGTCACATTAAAACAAAGAAAGAATTGGAGTTGTTGTGAAGCAAATGCGGATGTTCTTTATGCTCTTCTCGCTACAAAGTATCAACATTCACATCAAAAGAGTTTGGCCCGCAGATGGATGGTATTCTAATCTGAACATCAGATTTATGGTACCAATATCGTAATTGGCTTGGATATGCTCTAGACATACCCTGCGCATTCTCACCAACCTGACAATAGGTACAGATTTCTTCTTTTCTCTTTTTTTTTTTTGATTTGAAAAATGCCAAGGGAACCATGAGTTAAGATGGGTCACTTTTTATAACACTTTTTAAAGAGGCAGAAACCCATAAATTAGGGTCTGCAATCAAGACCGAACAAATATTTACACCTGCTTCGGAGACATCACTCTTCCTGATAAGAGCAAAGGGGAAAACCGTGGTGCATGTGGTTTATCTCTGCCTCAGAGAATTGTTCCTGTTTTGATAGGAGTCAAAGCATGGATTGTTTACAGTATGTATCCCCACCAACTTGTCCCCATGAATCGTTCCCAAATCTGTGTCACGTCAAGGCACCGAAACGCTCTGGGAATCTGAGATGGCAAATCTGGGGGCCATTCACGCTGACAATGAAAGATCGCGACCGAAGAAGAGTTGTGATATGACAGTGAAAGTTGCTAAGCAACTGTGCCTCCAGCTACCAAAATTTTGGACAGAAAGAAATGGCACACTGGAGTGCATTTTTTCTCACTTAACTTGGAAGTTTGCTGCCACTGTTTGCAGTCAGAACCTTTACAGTGAGAAATGTGCAAGTGACTTTCATTTGATATCTAGATGACACTCATGGCAACATCTATAAAAATACAGCTGATTGGCTGATGCTATACCTTTGAATCAAGGAACTCTTGATATTGCAAATGACAAACTCGTAGAAAATTACATATTCTAGTCAACAAAATAGCCCATATGAACAACAGCATTGGTATTTTCTAGTTTATATAGTCATGTAAGTAGATGATGAGTTACTGTACTTTTGTGGCAACTTGTAGCTCCATTTCATTAGACACCCTATTTTATCATTCTTTTTTTCTAGAGAGAGAGAGAAATTCTGAACAATGCTATGAAATCTTCATGAACATTGATTCCTTCGACAGTAGAAGAAATGATACGTTCTTGGCACCAGTCAATTTATAATTTATGGGAAGGGGGAGAGGAAAATTAAAAAGTTTCAAGGCCTTGTGACACAAGCCCAACAAATTTGAAAATTTGAAGATATGTTTGCATTCCTCGCTAACACTAAAACAGTTCCTAACATGTTTGACACTCATTTTGAATCTTCAAATTTTCGAATTCATTGGGCATTCGTTGGGTATTCGCTCTCGTGTGACAGGACCTTACGATACTGCTTACCTTGGAGAAAAGGGTAAAAAGCCCCGAAGAGTGGGATCTCTCCCATGCTTTGATTACACAATGACATACAGTGAACCTCTCTACACCCTTTTGGATGGCTGAACAAACCTGTTATAACTTTGCTCAAGAAATGTTTCTCACTAAATGAGATATTTCTGTCCATCTCAATGCAAAGTACATGACTTCTTTTTTTTTTTTCAAATTTGTGCTATAATGCTGTCTGAAGTGTTTTCTTTCAAATGGATCTTTGCTAGAATTTGGTTTAGTAATTGTCCTATAATGGGTTTGAACATTAAAACATGTTTGGATAGGTGGAGCTTAGCCTGATGCCTTGTACTAACTTTTCTGTCCCACAAATGTTGTAATACATGTACAGAAATTTAGTTACTCTTGCATGTGTGGTATTGTATAGAGAGTTGAGTGTTTGATGCACAAACAATGGAGTTTGCAACACACTTATACAATGTATCGTCCGGAACGCCACTTGCAGTTTGCGGTTGGCAACAAGACTTTGTCCAAGGTAGTTCCCTAATGTGATTAGAAGTCCATTTCACAAATGTGATCACTCAAACGCAATATTTCAGCTACGTGAAAGTGGTTTGATATCGGGCAAGATAACTAGGTGGCATGGAAGGATGTCTGACAGTGCTGTAACCACGGAGTTTGATAGATGGCTGGGGATACTGAATCTATGAGTGCAGAGCTTTATAAGAAAGGTGGGAGCTTCTGGCTCAAGGTACACACTGTACATGTACTGACACAATGGTGCGTGGGTGGTGATGGTGGCAGCAGAGAACTGCCAAGGGCTGTACTTGACTTTCTGTTGTGCAAGATGTCATGATCCAGCATTGCTCAGAAAACGCCAGCTCGTACTTTAGCTCATGTGCACATTTCGACAAATGACTTTCTCCCCCTTTTTTTTTCTTTGAATTACAGGCACTTCACTCCCTGTCAAAGCGACATATTGCATCAAACCTTGCCCAACGGAGCATTTCACATGGTATTCATGTTCAAACAAGGGATGAACCCATGTAAACTGGGTGACTAGAATCAGGGCCAGTGCCATGTTTTTGAAAATGGGAGCCCAGTTTACAATGTACATTTCTGGTGCCACTTCTGGGTTTCGTTAACTAACATGCCCAAAAAACAAACAAAAACAAAACACACACAAAAAAGGCCTTCAGCACAATTTTCCGATGCCACTTCCAGGTTTCATTAGCTAACATGCAAAATAAAAATGGGCCTTCAGCAGCTTATCGGCATAACAGCAAAAACAAAACAAAAACAAAGACTGGTGCCACTTCCGAGGTAAAAAAAAAAGAAGAAAGTGTGTGTGTGTGTGTGTGTGTGGGGGGGGGGGGGGCAAGTGGTTACCCCTATGTATTACACAAAAAAGTGGGAGGGCCTGGAATCAACAATTTTAGCCGATCAAACACTTTACCTCTGAGGGAAGGCAGTGTAAAGGTAGCAGCAATTAGGTGCATTAGTGCCCTCAGCCAGGCGTCTCTTACGCTCCAAACGATCTCATCCGCCCAACGAGGGACTCACACTTTTTTCTTTTGAAGGTAAACATTCAAAAGGAAGTATAGCGTGCAGGATAGATGCGATAGAAAGAATTAGCGTCTCTTCTCTTGTTGCCGTGGGCAACACATGATCACACTGCTGGTCAAGTGTGTTGTCGAATAACCAGACAGCTTCAATAAAAAGTTTAAAACAAAAGTTACCTTGCAAAGGATAACCCTTCAGTGCAGTCCTTAATCTAACGAAGCGTTTTATGTGCAAAGGTGTGGGCGTGTATTTTTACTTTGACTTTGTATTTTGACTTGCGGGTTTTTAAACTCCTACACACATCTCTGCCTAAGCTTCTGTGGGCAATCAGTTGTGGTTGGATTAATGGCAGAGAGCTTTGGTTATCTGATCAATGCCACAGAACATCTTGATAACAATCCATCATAACATGATTTCTTGCATTTAATGTGAAATCTTGGTCTAATGTAGATGAAAGCAGAGCAAAGTTAAATACAAGAGGTGGAGGACAATATTATCTTAAAAAGTTACAAAATTACAACAGACAGAAATAATGAAAAAAAAATGAAACATGTTTGAAAGTTTGTGGTACAACCCCAAATGTTTTTTTTTTCCCCTCAATTTATTCATTCCTTGAAACAGATTTCATTTGGATGGCTAGACTAACACTTAACCTTTGACCCAACGGCCCAAATGTTTACTTACAGAATCATTGTGCAGTAATTCGTACATGTATAATATACCTAGTTTAAAGTGAGGTTAGGCCCTGAATAGTTCAAGGTATGGAGAACATAGTGTAATTTCAGAATTTTAGAATAATTTTTTATCTGATCTTTGACCCTTGACTGTTGACCCAATGACCCAGAACTTCTCAAGAAAATTATTAGAACTTCTCAAGAAAATTATTGTCAGGCAGTACATGAATATATACCAAGCTTCCTGAAAATAACTTGAGCCATTTTGGAGAGATACATAAAAAAGTGAAATTTTAGCATTTTTATTTGACCTCTTAATAAACCTTTGCACTATGACCCCATATCCCAAAAACTATCTAGAGCAAATCTCAATGGGGACATTTTATGATAATGTTATGATGACACTTTTGGACATTGCAGGGATAGAGAAACTGTGAAGATATTTTCAAGAATTCGGCAAAAGTAGCACAAAATATGCAAAAATTAATGTACTGCAAAAATTTCCATGCCTACAGTATTTCACCTGTCTCCAGCAGGTGGCGGCGTGAAAGAAACTACATTTTATTCCTACATTGTATCATGTGTAACAGTATTGTAATGATAGTCTCTTCTTTGAATAACAAATTTAATTCATCAAGTCCATTTAAAACACCATATTTCTATGGATTGTTATTTTTAGTCATATCATTATCATTAACACTTAACAGCCAGTATTTCATAAAGATACAAGTAGAATGAAAACTTTTCTTTCATTGGGCCTCATTTTGATCATGCACCGTTGTTTATTTCCATTTCAAAATTATTTACAGCCTCTGAACGGCTAACCATGAGCAATTCCTAAATTGGCAACATATCTTAAATGATTAAGGTTAATGTCCGAACCTCAAATTGGCAACTTGCCGAACTTTCTGATTTTACTGATTCAAGCTGTTCTATTTGTCCTTTTCAAACACTCAGCAATAAATAATCAACCCAATGAGGATGAGCTCATCTTACTATAACACGTTTCCCATAGACACCTGCTTGAATACTGTAAAAGTGGATATTTTTCGCGCGACTAAGTTTTCGCGCTTGGCCGGGTGAGAAGAGTTTTGCGCGTTGTAAATTCTGCGGAATCAAGACACCAAGTACAGGAACATACGGTAAGCAAAAATATTCGCGTGTTTTTATTTTTCGTGCTTGTTTCTGGTTGCGCGAAACACGTGAAAATTTCAACACCGCAAAAATTTCCACTTTTACAGTACACTCGGGACTAGCCTTCAGCAGGGTAAAAACAAGGGTTGCCAATTTGATAAATTCTGCAGCAAACCCACAACTTGAAGCATTACATGCCCTTGAGAGACACATTATCACCTTTACAAAGTGTTCTGTGCCATGAACAAAGTACATACATGTACCTCTGACCTGTAATTTGTTTCTCTTATAAGTTCCCTTCTATCCATGTCTCTTCCCTTTCTCATTTAGTCTTGATTGTTCCGCCAATTTCTCTGTCGGCCGCCGTCAGTTTAGTACACTGACATTTGACGAGTCTAAGACATTAATGATTGGTGATCATGACATTTATGAAATCTGATTGTAACCAACTGCAGGTAAATGTTTTTGTTTAGTCTCAAGTATCTTTCACTCCATGTATACCAGACAGTGTCACACTCAAAGCTTATCCTATCCTCCATCAAATCACTTCTCAATAGCAGCAGTCACACTGGCCAAAGAACGCGATCTTTGAGATCTGGAAGTTTTGCCAGTATAACCATAAACTTTTTTTGGAAACATGTAGCGAAAGTCCTAGTGAAACTTCCCACTCAAACTAGGGATATTTCCCTGACCCCCGCCAATCTTCCCAATCTTTAGGCAGTGTGAACGGTAGTAGCTGAAACTTTACAAAGTTTGTGAGTCGACAAGTCCATCATCTGTTTGCAGGCCTTACTTCTGAAGCACAAGGTCACTGTGAAGTACAGGTATTGATACATCACAATCACCAGTGGTCAACAGACGCACTCATTCTTCATTTTTTTTTTTTTTTTTGTGCACAGGTAAAGTGACTCAAACTTCTAGAACTTAATCATTGATAGGTTTGGCTGCCAATGTAGATAGACAAGGAAACTTTGTGAAGTCTTCGTGATCTTTTGTCCATGTGACCGCAGCAATAGTCAAGTCCTGCCAAAAGTCAGAACTATAGAACGTAACGAAGGCCATAGTCCAAAAATTAAACATCCAAATAAAATGCCTGTATGCAACACCTTTGATCGACACAGATTTCAACTGCATGAGGTCAGCTGTATTCTACACGTTTTGTGACACCACAGTCATGACTACAGCTAGACCCTTGTGGCTGACCCAAGATGACCAGTGCTAATGACCGAGTGGTTATCAACCAGGCACACTTATACCACACAAATGAATAGAATATATTTCAAAGAAACGCATCAGAATTAGCCGAGCACTCTTTGCTAATCAGTTTGCCCCATCTAAATCTGATGTAACTGTATTAATTTTACCAAAGAGAGCTATTTTTGTCCCCTCATAAAAAGTCATATACAAACGCACACACACAAAACCCCACACACTCGTCTTTAAATAATGCTTTGATTTCGGTCATTTCCCTTTCCGTCTGCGCCCCCAATTAATCTCAATCTTTCATAGTGCTGCCTTGGTGCCATCATAAATGGTAGCTGACCGAAAGCATCTGAAATGTCAACCTGTCCTAACGATGCTTCTGTTCCATTTCCAAGAAGTGCAGACAAGAAGAAATCAGTGCAAGTACTTACATTAATGTGCTTAAGGAACCTCACTGATTCTGTGTTTTGTTTTCGCTTTTTTTAAGTGAAATCAAACTGACAAAGAACAGAGGCAGCGTAGTGTTTATTGTTAGTATGTTTACTGCAGAGATGAAACCGATTGAACCAGAAATTGAGATCTAAGCAATGAAGTAACTTTTACTAACAAGTTTTATTGGCAAATTAATACTCTTTTCATCCAAGCAGTGGAGTAGCTGAGCAGAGTCACAGTACATTTTGCAATAGAGAGCAAACTATATAGAAATGTAACTACATGGCTACTGGTATGCCTCTGCCATTTTGCATGGTTCTCAAATAGGTCTATAGTACCTCTTTACACAATGTGTGACTACAATTTCACAAAACTGGCAAAAAAATTAAAATGACGTGTTCGTCACAAATGTGTTGAGTGTTTATTTTCCTTGAATGAGAATGGCTATATCTTGGGGGTCTGAGGAATTTTACTTGACCTCTGACCATTTTATGAATTCAAATGCATTGAGTAATCTTCATAGTATGGAGAAAAGGTGTAATTTCAGCATTAAAGTAACATTTTTGCATTTTAGCCTAGCCTTTGACCCTTGACCTTTGACCCCAAAATTCATTTGACCTTTGACCTCATGGTCCAAAAGAATCACTGTCAGGCAGTACATATATAAATTACGTTGGTAAGTTTCATGATGATACCTTGAGCTACTTTCTTGATATGGAGGAAGAAGTGAAATTATTTACGCATTTTCACTCGACCTTTGACCTCATTACAATTGCTAACTTTTGAGTGTGTCTACACAGGATTAAACTGCAAGCTAGTCATCGAAATGTAAAACTACCAGCTAATCTTTAAGATTAGGAATGTCATGTGAACTGAACTTATGAGGAGGAGGAATAGATGCTACCAAGCTACCAGACTCAGGTACATCCAATACCACTCCAAGACTGCATCTTGATACTGGTTGAGCTGAAAGTGTATTCCTTGATTGCTGCTTATTGAGTCACAATGGTAGGATCCCATACTCTTCATTTTCTCTGTCACTTGTCCTTTTATAGTTAATGCTACTGCCACTCCCTGTACAGGCCACGTTTGAAAATTAGGTTAAACATCGAGCTGGCTTGCCACTTAATCTCCATAAGACTTTCATTTTCTTTCAATTCAAAAAGAATAACAATTACATTCTACACATCAAATTATGCAAGGATCATAGTGCCCTTGTACATTTTTATTATTTTTTATGGGAACCATACCATCAATAAGATATCCATTTGCAAATTGAAATTCTTTGAACATTAACAGTCCCTTTCACAATACATTTCCTTTTCACTCTTTCCTGAAAAAGAGCTTGAGCTCTGAGAAGTCTTCACAGTTAATCTTTCAGGTGCGCTTGAAGAGTTTGTCACCGGATATTCCTGCTTTGGTCAAACATTGGCTGCACACCTCCCCACATAGATGTTCACCTGTGTCAATTTTTTCTCTCTGAAGACTACAAAAGAGTAGCAATGTGAAGTTAATGATTATCTTGGACAAACCATCCACAAAATGCTCCCTAGGGTAGTTTTTAACCAGAGGGGCAAGATGGAAACAGACACAACCACGAAAAGAACAAGGACCACTTCACACGAGAAAGAAAAGTCAAAGAAAAAAGAGCCAGCTGAATTGGCAGACACACTGGAAGACAGTCCTCACTCACGAAAGCTGTATCATTAGCTCCCAAGACTCCAGCAGATTCCCTAAATGTCAATGACATGGGAAGGACGTGCCATCATTATACCTTTCCCTCTCGAGGGAGAATGCAATCCCGTGAACCGACAGAAGAGGGGCGGGGTGGGGGAGACAGAGGAATAAGACGGACAGACTTGACTCTACAAATTCATCCCCTCCCTCCTGACTGGGCCGAAGGGGTGAGGAAGGGGGCAATGTTGCTGGCTGACTGGCCAATCATTCCTCGCCAGCTCCCTCCGATTATTTGGGCGCAAAGGCTCGGAATATTGCACGGCGCATTGGACGATATAAAGATTCGCCCGCACCAACGGGACGAGAAGAGTTTGGCTATGAGAGGAGCAAAGTCAAGGCAACCAGGAGAGACCCTCAGAGTCCTCATCAGGGGTCTGTTTCATGAAAGTCTTATGAGAGACTTTTTTTACTCGTAAGACAAAATTATGAAAGACTTTTTTACTCAAGAGACACACTTATGAGAGACTTCAAGAAATGGATCTGAAAGTCTCTCATAGCTCTAAAACATCTTTCATAGCTCGAAGTATGAGCAACTTTGGCCATAATGAGATTTATGTAAAGACTTTATTTATGTGATGACTTCATGAAATGGTCATCAGAAGTCCATTTCATGAAAGTCATACGAGAGACTTTTTGCTCATTTAAGACAAACTTATAAGACTTCATGAAATGGATTTGAAAAAGTCTCTCATATGAGCGACTTTGGCAATTCTGAGATTTATGTAAAGACTTTTATGTGATGACTTCATGAAAAGGGCATCAGAGGTCCATTTTATGAAAGTCTTATGAGAGACTTTTATTCATAAGACACACTCATGAGAGACTTCATGAAATGGATTTGAAGTTCTCTCATAGCTCTACTGAGCAACTTTGGCCATGCTGAGATTTATGTAAAGACTTTCATTATGTGATGACTTCATGAAACAGACCCCACATATCCTACTGATTTGAAAATTTGTTTTATGCTGGCGATGGCTGCCGCCTGATCATCATTAAAATGCAGACTTCCATGTAAAAAAAAAATAAAATAAAAAAATAAAACACCGAATCGAACCATTTGGCTGGAGTACATTTGCTAGGCTTTCATTAGGACTCAGATCATCACTGAACATCACTTCCATACCAACATTACCAAGGCACATTATTTAGATGACTTGCATGGGGATGAAATTTTTTTTTTCATCAGATATTTGTAGAAAATACAAATATGTATAAACTTTGTTTGAAAGTTCAATTGTCTATACACTTGAGGAAGAAAATTAAAGAAATATTAATGAAAATGAAAAATTGATATAATCAACGCTTAAAAAGCAGCAAAGACTATACGGAAGAGAGGTTTGTGGTAACACCATGTGTATGTAGTTCTTGCAGAGACCGTTGCTTGGCAGAAGAAGAGCCTAGAAAGAGGAGAGTTGAGGAGGGAAGCGATATAGGGAGAGTGCTGGGAAGGTAAATAGCGACACTCGAGGGGCAGCCGTGAGCTGGAAGTTGAAGTTGCATTAGTGGAGACGGGAGAATAGGGACAGAGAGAGTTGTAAGGGAGAATAACGTGAAAATTAGGTAAAAGGTTTGAACATCGTTGTGAGAAGAAAGATATAAAATAGAAAGGAGGGGAGTGAAGGAGAAGTTGAAGGTTGGAAAAGTATGGAGATAAGAGAGAGAATTGAGGTAGATGTGAATGTCAGACAGATGTTGCATGAAATGAAGTGAGAGAAACAAAGTTGGTGAGTGATACGGACTATGAATCAAAATGACAAAAGGAAATAATACATGAAGAAAAGAGATAAGTTGAGGAAAGAAGAGATAATAGTGTACGAGAAAGAAAAGAAAAAGAGGAATAAAAGCTAAAAAAGTGAAAAGGCGGGGGTGAGTGGATCCTAGAAAGGATTGCAGCAGGAGAGATCTGTGGGAAAGAGAGAGTCTGAGTAATAATCAAAAGTTAAGTCCTGAAAAGGGCACCTGTAGAATAAGGAAATGGGAGAGAATATAAAGTTAAAATATAGTCCTGAAGGGGATTTTTTTTTTTTTTTAATTTTCGTCATTATCTTGTTGTTGTTTTTTTCCAACAGGGATTATATCTCAGTTCTTTTTCCCTGCAGGACTACATGTGGCCACTTGTGGCTTTTCGGTCTGGCCAAGAGTGATTTAAGTTTGTTTTCAGCCTCAAGAATTATTACTTCCACTATTTGTTCATTCCAAAAGGTCAGTTGAGTATAAGATTACAGAAAAAAAAATGATTAGCTGCCATTGCATTTTAAGAAATGGTCCATACAATTAGCTTCGGACATTGACAACTGGGTTGTGGTTAGTTTTACACTATATTTTTGTAAAAATATAACACTGCTGTAGTTTGGGCAAGACATACATGGACTGATTGACTGATTGATTAACTGATTGATTGATTGATTGATTGATTGATTGATTGATTGATTGATTGATTGATTGAATGGATTGATTGATTGATCTATTATTATCATTATCATCATTTTTCTTTCATTTTCCATTGCATTGCTATGCTCACAGAGTAGGAATTTTTGATGTTGTGTTTTTATATGCAGAGCTTTGGTTCTTTTCAATAAAAACAAAAATATTCACACACACAAAAAAAAAAAAAAAAGTTGTGGTGCTGTTCTTGACCTTCTGATCTTTGGCCTAATGACCAAATGTCTTCAAAGGGTATGCTGAGTTTGGTCCAATATTTGCACAATATTAAAACCAATCACTAGGAATTTTTGCCTTGTGTTGTTTTAGAGTTTAAAGAAGCAAGCAAGAAACGATGACATATTATAAAGACAGAAGGTCGACAAACCAAATAAATGAAAAATATGATATTCATGTGCACATATTCACTGCCCATTTTGGACAAAAATGTTGATAAGGAAAAGATTGAAATTCGCACAAGTATCACACCTTACTTCATTGACATTCCAGCAGTGTGTTGCAATCAGTCCAAGGATATTGCCGTTTTGGTCTCTCGAGACAATTTCATTATGTAAGATGACTAGACTCTCTGCCGGTGACACTGAGTACATTACGCCCACATTAATGACACCGCGCAGAGTGTCCCGTTACAAATTAAGAACCCCTTGCAACATTAAAGAACGGCAGCTGCTATGTAGGGTCGCTGAAGTGAGAATACGACAGGATTGGAGTGACATCACACAGGTGAAAACATAGACAAAAACATTCCTACAGACAGTATAATAAACAGAGAGAGAAAGATGGAGAGAGAGAGAGAGAGACCTATACACAGGTGTAATATGCATATCTTGTATAAAATGATAGTTTTGTGATGACGCATGTGGTCTGGAAAGCTTTCGCACAAATATAAATCCCAATTTCCCAAGTAGTTTTTTCATAACTGTACAAAAGAATAGAGTGTATAATAAAAAGACAAAATGGTCATGTAAGGCAAGGTGAAAGGTTTACACGTAAAAACAAAAGCCGAAAAATAAAAGTGCATTCGAGACTGAGTAAGTCTTCATGTACAATACTTTGTTGACACAACTTCCTATTTTTTATAGTGAATAAACATACTGTGCTGACATTAATAAATGTACATATAGATTATACTTAAAGATAATAAAAAGTTTTGGTACCTAAAAAGTGTCCTTGAATTTCCTTGTCTTAGTTTGTGTTTCAGGTTAAAGTACCTTTCATATAACTAACACTGTGAGACTTACTCGCCCCAAAGTGCTCTCATGTCTTAGTAATCATGCAATTAACTGCGACCAGCAGCCCCATACGCATAGCGACCAGCAGTCCCATACGCATAGCGTAATCGGGCTTCGCATTGTAGCATTCAGGATCATGACAGATTTAGTATCGCAGGGTAAATGTCAACTTAAAATCCCATAAATTCTTCAATTTGAAGACTTACCAATTAACTTGAAGTATTGAAAACAGGCTTCGGGCAACGTTTGGTTCTGCCTATAGTCCCTTTCTGTTCGAATTGATGACTGAATGTGACTCGGTCGACAGGACCTTAGGAGAGCTACATACAGTACACTGAATACTACAGCCAGTGCATGCGAACACATCCCATGCACACAAATTTCAAATCCATGAACGGATAAGATGTTTGTGTGCGCATGCGCTGGCCATGGTATCCAGTGTATGTAGCTCTCCCAAGGTCCTCTCGACCGAGTCACATTCAGTCATCAATTCGAACAGAAAGGGACTATTGGCAGAACCAAACGTTGTTCGAAGCCTGTTTTCAATACTTCAACTCAATTGGTAAGTCTTCAAATCGAAAATTTTTTTGGATTTTAAGTTGACATTTACCTGCGATACCAATTCTGTCATGATCCTGAATGCTACAATGCGAAGCCCCATTACGCGATGCGTATGGGGCTGCTGGTCGCAGTTAGCTATGCGTACAATGGGCTGCACGCTGCTGGTCGCAGTCAGTGGTTTCGTACAATATTTATCGACGCTGGTCAGCGTCGGCTCTGGTACGAAACCATTATTGCATGATTACTAAGACATGAGAGCACTTTGGGGCAAGTAATTCTCACAGACAACGTACTTTAACATGAAACACAAACCAAGACAAGGAAATTCAGGGAAGCTTTTGAGGTACCAAAACTTTTTATTATCTTTAACACACCATATATATACATGTACTTGTTGAGCTTTTCTTTGCAATCAATCCCTCGTATATCACATACACATGTAGTGCTGTATTTTTTGTTTTTATTCAAATTTCTTTTATGCTATTCAGGCAGGAGGGCCCAGAATAGATATGGCTTGGTATAAACAGCCATTAGACATATATCTAATTTTGTGAACTCCTCGTTAAAACAAATTACAAATATACCAAAAAAAAAAAACAACAACAACAACAAACAAACACAAAATAAGAAACACACACAAACACACACACACACACACACATACAGAAATGCTTTAGAAGCATTAATTTGATATCCAAAAGCTGTGAATCAAACGTAATAAGCGGCACGGGAATTCCCGGGGCAAAACACTTTCATTGTCAATGCCAATCTTTAGTCAGAAATGGACCAGTTTAACCACCTGGGAAGCCAGAGAAACAGTTCTGAATCTTAGCAGGCTGATGGTTGATTTCACAGTTTAAAGGACAAGTCTACCATTACAGTTCGACCTTGATTATCCGGCCATGTCGGGACCAGCGCTCATCCGGATAAGCGAATTGGCCGGATATGGGAGACACAATGTTAATATATATATCTGCCGTCCAAGCTGCCGTCCCAGTGCACTGGCAGCTAGGCAGGTAGCGTACCCCGCAATGGTGGTGTAATCTATGCAAGCCTGCGCAAAATTGTAGTCCCTTCTTCACAAAAATAAAGTATATCTTTACGTGAAAATCATACATGTTTTATCTCATTAGATATTGAGAAACCTATCATGCACACCTTAAGAAATTAGTGAAATAGATCCATGAAAAGATGTTAAAGTCACTGTTTTTTCTCAATTTTTGGATGAAAAAAAAAAAGTCCTTCACGGCGTGAATGCGTCCGGATAATAGAGATTTCCGGATAAAAGGAGGCCGGATAATCGAGGTCGAACTGTATATACATAAGGATTGAGAGGATGCAACAATATCAGTAGAACACATCAGTAAAGGTTTGAGGAAATCAGTCGATCCATTGAAGAGCATGAAATTGGCAACCGACAGTTGGCAACTGCATTGTGTAGACAAAACTTCTGCATGCATTTTACTTTTGCAAATCATTGCTCCTTGCAAAATTGTCAAAAGTTTCTAAAACAAATCTTCGTGTGCATTTTAATTGTGCAAATTTTGTGAGCCAAGATTCACATGAAAGTTCTTGTCTAGTACACTATATGGATCAAATGTTAGAGGCAACTCGCGAAAATTTCATGCCTCGAAAAAGGCTGTCAGCCCCAATTCGCGAAAATTTTATGCCGTAAAAATATTGTGTTATACAGAATGTAAAGCAAAATTTCTGTTTCAACCCTCATTAACACACAGGGCCAACTAAAAAATTGCATGAAATTGAACTGAAATTCATTTCTTATCCAGACACTAAAATGTCAACACTGAAAGAGACTTTGAAAATATGAAGGAATTTGAAAGCCAACGTCCCTTTCGGGCACGTCCTAGCCATTTCCCTTCGGTCTCCACTCCCGTTTTTAGCATTTGACGCTGAATTTTTCATATGTACATGTATCTCAATGTGAAAACTCTCTCACTTGGCTTTTAATCCGTTCGTTACGGGAACCTGGTATACCAGGTTCCCATGGGAGCAACTGTTAGTAGCAAAAAAAGCTGCTGATATACGGGAACCTGGTATACCAGGTTCTGTAGATTAAGACATGAGTGCCCACTTTCGTGGCCTAAATTCATGTTTCTTTTCGTAAAAATGCCCAGAAAGATGGGTTTGATAAAAAGATATGAGTTTACTCTATCAGTACTCGTTCTCTTTTTGTTGAGAAAATGCTTATTTCACAGTATTATTTGCCTTTTCTTCTGATTTAGTTAGTGCTTGTTCTGCTATAAAACTCGTACTGAGCTCAGTAGATTTGTGTGTTCGCTGACCCCAGTCACCCCATTCAGGTGCCTGGTTTTGTGTAGAAAAAAAAAAGAGGCAGTGAGCCCATCAGCGCATGCTCTATTCATACATCGCATCCGATCAATATATTCATTGTTTGATGGCACATGTAGTTGACCGTGGAAAAGAGGATACATGTACCACTTGACTGCTTTTACACGGGTGGATTGCCAACCTGTCCGTTCTCTGTCGACAGGTAAAAAGAATCTCATTTGGGGGCATTAAAGGCACTAGAGAATCACAGGAGGAATGGGTTAATAGCTGAAAATTATGCATAGCTAGTGACATTTTCAACAGTTGGTCTTGGAACAGTCACATTTCCAAAACGGAGGTTCTATACTCACTGAGTGTGCAGAATATGAAAAATTGCACATTCAGATTAAGAACTGTTTCTCATCAAGATCGAAAGTGTTGCACAGTGGGAAAGGTCATTGACATTTCGGGTTGGTACGTGCCGTGACACAGGCGATTTCCCCATCTCTTCCATTTTAGCTCTTCACATGTTTCAAATCTGAATATTTTATAAATGACGGCAGCGTGACTACCTTCCTAATGGACTTGACCGAAAAATCAGAAATAAGTGGTGATATCAGGTTTCATACTCTTTTTCTTTTTCACATGCACTCAAGCAACATATCCAAGATTAATGCATTGTCATATATAACCAAATGAGGGTGGGGTGTATGGCAGAGAAAGCCATTAGCATTAGGGAAATATCAACTCGATCATGATCATTGCGGGAAGCAATACAGAGACTCATAAGTGTTGAATTCTTTCTGACAGGAAACAATTGGATGGTAAAAGAGGTGATCCTACTTTTTAACAAAAATGAGAAAGACCATTTGAGAAATGGAAGGTTTGATAGTATACACTTTGTAATTGCAAGAATAAAATACACAGAGAGAAATTGTGCTGTATGTGGCCATCAATTATTTTCTATCGAAAAGAAAGAAACAGAAGGTGTGGAAGAAAAGAAAGGGTTAAGGACTAAGTCAGATACATACACACAATTGATAAGACAAAGAAGAAACTTTGGACAGTATCTGGACTTTAACCCTACAAGAACTGCAGAGAAGAGATCACTAGAACACTAGCCATCTACAATTTGTATAAACATACATACACACACACACCAAAACAAAAACGAAAGCAAACAAACCCAAATTGAGTGGGAGGTAAAAATGGGAGTGAAACTGTTACATGTTAAAAGAGAGGTTGTAGATGATGAAATAAGGTCAAAAGAAAAATCAATTACAGTAAAAGCTTGATATGTTGATAGAATCCAATCATGAAATATACTTGTGAGAATAAGTACTGAGCTTGATGGGTGACAAGGCCACATAATGTAGTATGTGCAACGCAATGCACTTTCTTTGCATGAAGTATAAATGGATTGTAAAAGGCTTTCCAGGTGATCAACATGCTTTTTGACATAAAATTCTCAGTACACATTAGCCCAATTGGTCTTGCCATCACGCTGGCACTCAAATCTTCCACTGCTGAACCAGCTGAAATGTTAGCCTTGTTATTATTTCATATCAGTTCATTTGTTTGTCAATCACTCAATCAATCAATCAATCCATCCATCCATCTATCCATCCATCCACCCATCCATCCATCCAGCCGTCCATCCATCCATCCATCCAGCCGTCCATCCATCCATCCATCCTTCCATCCATCCATCCATCCATCCATTCATCCATCCATCCATCCATCCATCCATCCATCCAGCCGTCCATCCATCCATCCATCCAGCCGTCCATCCATCCATCCAGCCGTCCATCCATCCATCCATCCATCCATCCGTCCGTCCATCCATCCATCCATCCATCCATCCATCCAGCCGTCCATCCATCCATCCATCCTTCCATCCATCCATCCATCCATCCATCCATTCATCCATCCATCCATCCATCCATCCATCCATCCATCCATCCATCCATCCATCCATCAATCATTTATCACTGATGCCAATAAGCTTTCTACTCCGTATATATTCAACTCTTTCCATTATCTTTATTTAGTTGACATTATTACTAGTCATTTTCAGAAATTGAAAACAAAACCAAAAATTTATCATAGACTCAATCTTACTTTCACTTCAGTTTATCCATCACAGAACCCTTTCACCCCGCAAAAATGTCTTGACAATTTTCTCTGCACATTTTGAATGGGTTGACAGTTTCACAGCAAAGTCAAGAGCCCACAAATATGTTTTTGTGTCGCTTGGCGTGAAAAATTAATAACGCAAAGATATTGATGTTTACAGTATAGGCCCATCTCTCCTTTACTTCATTCAATTCCCCCCCCCCACCTTTCCTTCTAGCACTCGTTCATCACTTCTTCACTCTCTCCATCGAAGAACTCCTCGCAGCTTTCAACTATCCCTTCATCCACCACTCCTACATCGCAGTTGTTCCAAACTGTTCAGAGAAAATGCCAGACCCACCTGTTGAGCGACAGCCATTCCACCGTTCCGTAGTCCACAAACTGCACGTGGCACATGATGATCTCTTTACGCACCACACTGACGATCAGAGCCCTGTACCAACGCTTGTCGGCGCTGTACTGGGCACAGCATGGCATATCTGACAATCAGAGACAGAAATAGATGGAAGGTAAAAATCTATTAACTTAGGTGAACATACAAAGCATGTGAAGAAAAGCTTTCAATACTGATAGAATTACCAAATTCTAGCACTGCACATATTTCATGGGTAAGGATTATTCAGATGCACTAAACTCTACGAAATGACAGTACTACTGTAAAAGTAGAATTTTTCGCAGTGTTGAAATTTTCGCGCATTTCGCGCAACCAAAAGCTAGCGTGAAAATAAAAGCACGTGAATATTTTTGCTTTCCATATGTTCCAGTAGTTAATGTCTTGATTCCGCGGAATTAAAAACACACAAAACTCTTCTTACCCTGCCGAGCGCAAAAAATTAGTCGTGCAAAAATATCCTCTTTTACAGTTAATATTACCGATATTTAAATTATGTTTCTACCCATAGTATATTACCAGTACCATCATTTATTGTTTTTTCCTCTAGTAGAGGATTCAAAGTAAAATTCAGAGTTGAATACATTGTATTCAATAGAAACAAGATGACAAAATATGCAGCAAAAATTCCTCTAGGATTTGACAAGTTCATCTCATCACTAATTGAATTCTCTGTTTTTGTTTTTTCTTTCTTTTTTACTTTCAGAGATAAAAAGAGAAAGACAGCGAGCTAGAATGAGAGAGAGAGAAGCACCAGTAAAACCATGATAAACCGTGAGTACTACTACAAGCTCTCACACTCTCTCTCCTTCGCTTGCTCTCCTACGGTGTATGTCTCATTCCATGATGGATGGATGGGGAGGCAACATCAAAATCACTGTCTGCCCAGTAAAGAGCCCCACCCCTCCCCCTCACCCCCCTGAGAGAGCATGGGGAGTCCCCCCCCCCCCCCTCCTCTCATTCCATGCCATCCAACCCTTGCTGGAGGCATGCACCTGTTGCCGTGGCAGCCCTTCTTCCTCTTGCCCTTGGCAGAGGTGATGCATATCGTGGAGCAATTCGAGCATACTGTGCCTCTCTCTTAGAAACAGAGAGCCCGTAGTCAGGCCCATTAGCTACTCACAAAGGAGTAGTGTTGACAGACCAGCTTTCCACACATAATCTTGATATTGTCACCTTGATAAATATATATACACATATTATATATAGGAAGAAGATATTCTTCACATTATACGTATTATATATATGAAGAAGATCAGATTGAATCTGCTGAAAAGCAAAAAAAAAAAAATAATAATAATTAGAATATACTGTATGTGAAAATTTTGATATATATAATATGAAGATGATATATGAGATTGAATCTGCTGAAAAACAAAGAAATAATAAGAATATACTGTACGTGATAATCTTAATATTTTCAAAAATATCATTGTTGTTGTTGTTTTTGTTGTTGTTATGTAGCAGGTGCAGTATCACTGAAAAGATTCTATTCTTTCTCTGTTTGATGATGACCAGTCCGGTTGTCAGAGGCTTTCTTCCTATCACTACAACATTAAAGAACACACGACTGGGACTCTATATTATATGACCGTGCACCACAAAACCAACAAAAAGTCGCACACACTGATTTTGTGCAAGGACTGAAAATAGGTGAAATGGGTCAACCTAGCCAATCTGGAGTTTTTCATATTTTCTGAAAGACCAAGTCTTCTTCTACATTATGCTAAGGTTTGGAGTCATGAAACAGACAGAAAATTGTGTGTCTAGCCGGTTTTCTCGAACATTTTTTAGTAGAATAGTATATAAAGGTGCGTCTTACAGAGTCCCTTTTCATTTCTTAGAAACCCTGTACATACTCTCCGCTTTCAACTCTCATAACTTTAGAAAGGATGATGCTACTGCTTTGAAAATTGGCAGTAATCATAGACAGAACATGTTAATAAAGCATGCTCAATTTCAGCTTAATCTAATAATCCCTTCATTGTTGTTGCTTCGGTGGTTTACATCCTATTTTTGTCACATCCATCACACAACTTGCACGGCTTGGTAAAGATTAAGCATTTGAATAGACCGTGTACTTCAGAGTCTCAGTTTTCTCAGTTCATACTTTTCCAGAGTGTGTACTTTCTGTCCAATTTCAGGATAGGTTAGGATAGTCCATATGAATCGAGTTATACATCACTTTAAAGCTGAAAGACTGCTCTTCCAGAATCTGCTCGTAAAAAAAAAAAAAAAAAAAAAAAAAAAATCAATGTCTGGCGACTTTTTGTTGGCTTTGTGATGCAGGGTCACATAATAGTCATAGAGTATTACCTTTTTGCTTAGACGAAGAAAATTTTGAAAATCATGTTGACCTGTTTCTGCATTCAAACTCTAAATGATAAGTATGTATCAGCTTAAAAAAAAATTTAAATTGTCTCACATAACAGCATGAAGGCATTTTTTTTTCTCTTATGAAAGAAATATTTTATGAACAAATGTTTCTGTGTTTTTGTTTCCCTTTGTGATTAATAAGAGTGGAAAATGTGAGACTTCCCTAGTAACTCCACCAATAAAAAAATAAAGCAAAGCTGATTTCATACCATAAACTGGAGGACTCTGAGAGCGCAGACCTTTGCCAAGCAGCTCATTTCCACCATAGATCTTGTTCTTCCACAGAAATCAGTGATTTCCAACCATACACTTGTATCTACACTGTATGCATGCTAAAAATCACCTGATTTCTCAATACAGAAGTCTCTAGTTACGTCATCAACTTCGCCCTAGCAGAAATTAGAGCATGCACTTTAGTTCGCGTATGCAAACCTAAAAAAAAAATATGCAGTTTGAACTCTCACATTCATTGACCCTGCCTGCCAAAATACTGAGAATCCTTCATAAAATCCATAAAAATTCCTGGATCACGACCAAGATTCAATCATCAGTTTCTTGTGTCATTCTCAACCTTTCCTGCAAGTTTCATCCAAATCCGTGAACAACTTTTTGAGTTATTTCGCACACGGACAAACCAACCAACAAATAAACCAATGCCGATGAAAACATATTACCTCCTCCCTTGGCGGAGGTAAAAAGGTATTTTGTAATCTCATACTGAAAGTGCCTTTCAGAAAAAACATCACTTAGCATGTCTTTGAGGCTTTCCAGCGAGTAAAACAGTGCAATTTAGTGCTAATACAACCACATCTCTTGATAAACCACAACACCACAATATCAAATCAGAGTGAGTGGGGAAAAGAAAGAATCGAAAATTTCAACATAAAAATAGAATGTCAATGATGGATGAGGTATTAAAAGTACTGATACATTTACTGAAAAAAAAAAAAACAGTAGTTTTTCTTTCATTGCAACACAACCTGTCTACTCCCACAACGGCAGACGAATAGATGGAAAGGAAAGTTTCAGCAAAGAATAAAAGGAAATAGGGCTGATGCATTAGATGCCACATATTACCATCCAGGTAAGAAAAGAATGAAGGAAGTTTTTCAGAGTGTCTCTGAGGTATTATTGTGATTAATGCCACGCCCAATGACAGCTAAAGTTCTGAGAAAACAAAAACGTGGGGAGGGGGGAGTGTAACATGAAAGAAAAATGCATCAGGAGGGAGTCATTATGCAGAGATCCCCTCGGGGCAGATCGCTAAAAGGAAAAGTGTAACTAAATTCCACCGGGCGGTGAAGGACACTTCCAATTCAACAAGAATTCTTCCTTTTTGTTGTTGTTGTTGTTGTTGTTTATTTAATCCTGTTTGCAAGAGAGTGCTTTCCCCATGCCATTACAAACAAGACCAAGAGTACTGAATAGAAAGAGGTTTCTGCAGATTAAAAACACACACATAAACACGTAGATGTATCCTGTTTACTCGCGGAGCTTTGCTGCGACAATAGATCGGTTTACAAATGCATTCAAATTCATGCCTCCTATTGATCCGAATGGCCATTGACGGCCCATTCATTTTACCTTCTTCGTTCATGTCTATCTCTATGGCAGAAACTTGCCCCGGACGCATCCGCTGCCATTCAATCGAACAACCCTCCTAAACTTCTTGAGGCAGCCTGTTTTGTTTTCACGGAGGTGTTTTCTGTTTGTTTGTTTTGGTATCCGATTGATAACCGCTGTTAAGGTGCATGAAGAATATTGAACGCACTTGCAAACTAGCACAGGAACAATCCACATGCATGGACATGTTATAGACATTTTCATATATGCAATAACTTGTCAGAACAAAGACATAGTGTCATTGTGGCTAATTTTCAGCAGTTTAACCCTAAAACGGCCGGGGGGGGGGGGGGGGGGGGTGAATCAACCACCTTTCACATTTTCCATGATCATTCCGTCATGCAATTTTTTTTTTTGACCACGTCGCTAACCGACTTTCAATACTTCCAAGTCTTACACATATGACACCACTTTTGCGAAAATTGGGCATACCGATACAATGCTGCACGACCTTTAATACATGCTTTTCAGACTGAAAATGGCTCAAAAACATGATTTTGTGTTCAAAGTCTACGCAAATAGAGTTTTTTCACCTTATTCAAAAAGATATGATTATTTTCACTTTCAATGGCTGAAATCCAATAAATTTTAGCACAATTATGATTACTAAAATAGGTTCTGTAATAAATTTTGTGGGAAAAAATGAAAAAAAAAAAACCCAAAAGATCAGAAAACAAGGAAATACACAAGAAGTTTATAGAACAATAGAATACATAAGAATTAATTTTGATACCAGATTTTTTTTTCAAGTGCATTTTTAGGAATGCTACAAGGAATAATATTCAATAACCAAAAATTAGGATGCTTGTAGCTTTATTTTCTGAGTTAGAGCAAAATTTATGATTTCAATCATATTAATGTAAAATATAAAAATGAAAAATTCATTTTTTTTCTTTTAAAGCTTTTTAGATTACACGACAGGTAATGCATGTGCCAATTTTCATGGCGATTGAAATGAATTTGATACTACATGGTTTACAAGAGAGATCATACCTAATACACGTATGTTCCATGCTATTCGAACAAAATAAAACGAAACAAAAGAAACAAAAAAGATTCTGAGGAAGCCAGATGCACGTAACAGGAACTGCCAGTGGCAGCTTTTCTGCACTTTCTTTTTTTAATTTTTTTGTTGAATTGTTAATCTAACACCGACCCCTTCCACTCTCGACATGCCAGGTTGGGGTTATAGATCACTGAACCTTCTCGCAACTTGAGCAGGAATCAATGGACCCGGAGGATACTGTTCAAGCAGCAACATTAATTGATGCAAGACCAAGTCATATTAACAGCTCGCTATTCTACTTGTACCCGATTATCTCATGAAGAGGGTGTAGAGAGCACCTAACCCGACTTAAAGTGTTCCCTCCTGGAGAATATCGGTTATGAAAAATTCACTCCGAGGGCCATGAATAATCTATGGGGGTCTCGGCTGGAAGTTGCAAAATATCCTACCCATTCCATCGGGGCATGTTTCATGAACTTCACAAGAGCGCTGTTGCATTACCCAGGTCCTCTCTGCTCGAGGTACCCCGGGTTAACATGACTTTTCATTAATGATTGAATACAAAGCACGGCTAAGAGTGCTGAGTCAAGAAAAGTGGTTAATCACATGAATAACAGAGATGAATATTGCACACTCCTGGAATGAAGAAAAGGGCGGCTGAGGAACACAGATTGCAAAGAGGGCATGGGAGTCTTGAATTATGAGACAAAGGCAATCAAAGAAAAACAGACAGACAGAGAAACAGAGCAAGAGAGATGGACGAATACTGTAAAAGTGGAAATTTTCGCGATGTTGAAATTTTCGTGCATTTCGCGCAACCCAAACCTAGCGCGAAAATAAAAGCACGCGAATATTTTTGCTTGCCATATGTTCCAGTAGCTGATGTCTTGATTCCGCGGAATTAAAAATACGCAAAACTCTTCTTAACCCGCCGAGTGCAAAAAATTAGTCCCGCGAATATATCCACTTTTACAGTACACTGTATAAGCTGTTATTTTTGCCAGGGTTTAATTTTTGCGAATTTCACAAATCACTGTTGGACTGCGAATTTAACAACGTGCTAAAATTGTCGCCATGTGCTGGGATAAGAATGCACCTGTGATAGCTTCGGTGTCAATTCGCAAAAAAACTCACAAAAATACCTGTGACTGCCTCTTTCGCAAAGGTATCTGTACGTGAAAGTAACAGCTTATGCAGTATAAAAGTGGGAGTCTACAGTTATGAGAGAGAAAGTCAAAGAAAGACAGAGAAAGATAGAATATATCTATGTCAGGGTTTTGAGTTACAGTATATGAGAGAAAGCGGGTCTCTTAGTATTCTCTCTACCAAGTACTCAGAACTAAAGTCAGTTATAACTTAACTGCATTTATCACAAACAGAAATGAACATTGCAAACTGTAAAATTAGAAACTTTTGCGTATTTCACAAGAAGCCAACACTGGCAAAAGTGATATATACATGAAAATTCTGTCTACATTTTTTGGAATATAGAGAGAGCACAGCTGATTTGGGTCATAAAATGACATATTACCTTAAAAGTGGAAATTTTCCACAGCGTTGCAATTTTTGCGCATTTCGTGTAACCAGAAACTAGCTCGAAAATAAAAGCACGCAAATATTTTTGCTTGCCATGTGTTCCAGTAGTTGGTGTCTTAATCCTGCGGAATTAGAAACACGTAAAACTCTTCTAACCCCGCCAAGCGCAAAAAAAAAATAATAATAAATTAGTCGCACAAAAATATCCAATTTTACAGTATACAGGGTACAGAGAGAGACAGGGGGAGGAAGAAAGAGAGAGAGATAGCGAGAGGAAGAGAGATGTAGGAGACAAAGAGTTAAAGATACACTAAACTTATTCTAGTCTGTCAAGGACCTCATTGGTATGACTTATTCAACACTTGAGAGAAGAAGATATCTTCTTTACACTGAGCCTGGGCACACTGTGCCTGTCAATTGTACTCAAGGGACTTTTGGCACTGCACGGGTGTCTGAGTTAATATTTGTTATTTCAAGAAATGGCATGTTAAGGATATTAAGATTCCCCCAAGGCACCGTCTATATTACAGGCAGTTCCAGTGCATGAGCAAGTTGCGTGGTACAAGGATTAAAGGGATGTTGTACTTTATTCCCCCCTTTTTCTAGGAGACAGAGGACGAGTAAGTTCCCTATTAGCATACATATATGTAATGTGGACTTAGCTGAAGATTAGTTCAATTTTCAGTAAGGAATACCTGAGGACCATCAATGTTGTAATACTTTTAAAGTTATCAAAAGACTTGGTTAATTCTATCTGCTGCCCTCTCTGGTTGGTAAATCTGTAACAATTTGTGATGACATAAAAGTAAAATAATGTACAGAAAAGATTATAGCAGGAGTTGAAGTTATGAGACTCTTCACTTTTTTCCTTTTTTTTTGATACTGGAGGTACACATTCCCTTGACCTGCCATGGAGACCCAAATTGTATCACATGGCAAATACCATTCAGAATGCCTTCTGAAGGAGCAAGGTCAAGGTCTAAACATCTAAGAAAAACAAGGAAAAGTAGAAATTACGCGGTGCGTAATATATGTCCCCGCCGGAAGTAGCATTTTGTAACAAAATGTGCAATATAGGTAAAAAATCAAGGTCAAAGGTCAAAGAAGTCAAAGGTCAAAATTCTGAGTAGAAGTTTTGAAGCCCTCACCTAGTGCCATCACATAAAGCAAATGGAATCGAAATTGGGTTAGAAATGGTGAAGGAGTAGCATTTTGTAGCCAATGTACAATATAGGTCAAAAATCAAGGTCAAAGGTCAAAGAAGACAAAGGTCAAAATTCTGTGTAGAAGTTTTGAAGCCCTCACCTAGTGCTATCATATAAAGCAAACGGAATCAAAATCGGGTTAGAAATGGCGAAGGAGTAGCATTTTGTAGCAAAATGCACAATATAGGTCAAAAATCAAGGTCAAAGGTCAAAGAAGTCAAAGGTCAAAATTCTGTGTAGAAGTTTTGAAGCCCTCAACTAGTGCCATCATATAAAGCAAACGGAATCGAAATCGGGTTAGAAATGGTGAAGGAGTAGCATTTTGTAGCAAAATGTACAATATAGGTCAAAAATCAAGGTCAAAGGTCAAAGAAGTCAAAGGTCAAAATTCTGTGTAGAAGTTTTGAAGCCCTCACCTAGTGCCATCACATAAAGCAAACGGAATCGAAATCGGGTTAGAAATGGCGAAGGAGTAGCATTTTGTAGCAAAATGTACAATATAGGTCAAAGGTCAAGGTCAAAGGTCACAACTGAAATTCTGTGTAGAAGTTTTAAAGCTCCCATGTAGTGCTATCATATAAAGCAAACAGAATCAAAATTGGCTCATAAATGACAGAGAAGTAGCAAATTGAACATTTTGATCACACACGGACGCACACACGGACGGACGCAAGGACGGACGCACAGACACACACACGTACGGAGCCCGTTTCATAGTCCCCTGCTCGAACTCGTTCGGCGAGGACAATAAATTTTGGTGCAATTCATATTTAATATACCTTTTATATATTGTTCTACAATTGTGACATCACAAATTGCTTTAGGGTTCTAATCCGGAGAGGGTGACACAAGGAACTAAACTAAACTTTAAAAGTTTGTAATTTCTGAACAGCCTGTCTCTTCCCTTCTTTCTTTTTTTGTTGTTGTTGAACTTTCAGAGTTTTTCCCCATGAATCTCTTTGCAGAGAGAAACTTACATAAAATACTGTTTTTTCCCTCTCCTATGTGCAGTCTCTTTCTATTAGCTCATCTTCTACTAAAACCCCTCCCCCTCTCTGACCCTCCCCCCCCCCCCCCCCCCCCCCCCGTAACTAACTTATAGTGGAGCGGCATAGCTTGAAAAATTAGAGGAATTGTGCATTTTATGATAAAAGCACCAAATTTCGCACACATGTTGACAATGACATTTGAAATAAATTCAGATATTGGGCCATCGTAAATAGCGCCCTCAGCGGCCATGGCAGCCATTTTTCAAAATGGCCGCCATAAATGCCATTTTTCGTAAAAATTTACAAATTTCAGAAGGAAAAATCAATAAGGATTTACAAACAAGTGAGAAATAACATTTTAAATAGATTTGAATATTGGGCCACAGCAAATTGCGCCCTCAACGGCCATGGCAGCCATTTTCAAAATGGCCGCCATAAATGCCATTTTTTGCAAAAAAAAAATACAAATTTCAGAAGGGAAAACCAGTAAGATTTTGCAAACGAGTGGGAAATAACATTCAAAATAAGTTCAGCTATTGGGCCATCGTAAATAGCGCCCTCAACGGCCATAGCAGCCATTTTTTCAAAATGGCCGCCATAAATGCCATTTTTTGCAAAAATATACAAATTTCAGAAGGGAAAATCAACAAGATTTTGCAAATGTGTCGGAAATAGCATTCAAAATAAATTCAGATATTGGGCCATCGCAAATTGCGCCCTCAACGGCGATGACAGGGATTTTTAAAATGGCCGCCATAAATGCCAGTTTTCGTAAAATTTTAAAAATTTCAGAAGGGAAAATCAATAAGATTTTGCAAACGAGTGGGAAATAACATTCAAAATAAATTTAGATATTGGGCCATCGCAAATTGCGCCCTCAACGGCCATGGCAGCCATTTTTTTCAAAATGGCCACCATAAATGCCAGTTTCCGTAAGATTTTACAAATTTCAGAAGGGAAAATCAATAAGATTTTGCAAGCGAGTGGAATATAACATCTAAAATAAATTTAGATATTGGGCCATCGCAAATTGTGCCCCCAATGGTCATGACAGCCATTTTTTCATAATGGTCGCCATAAATGCAATTTTTTCTCTGAATTTACTAATTCCACAAGAAAAGTCAATAAGATCTTGCACTCAATTCAAAAATTCCGTTTGAAATATATCTTACGCCTATGTATTACATTATTGTAAATAGCGCCCTCAATGGCCATTGCAGCCATTTTTCAAAATGGCCACCATGGATTCCATTATTTTTTATTTCCTGATTTCACAAAAGGAAAAATCAATAAGATTTTGCACACAATTTGAAAATCATGTTTGAAATAAATATTTGTATTAGATTATTATAATGAATATTTGTATTAGATTATTATAATACTGCCCTCAACGGCCATTGCCGCCATATTCCAAAATGGCTGCAATTGTCATAATCATTTTGTTTTAAAAAATGGTAATTTCAGAAAGAAAAGTTAACAAATGTGTACATAAATTGAAAATCATGTTTAAAATCAAACAATATATCCAGGTTGCACTAACTCTAGAAATTGTTCCTTCGCCAATTTTCAAGAAGAAAAAAAAATGCTAATAACGGTAATTGCAGCCATTTTCCAAAATGGCTGTCATAGATGCCATTTTTCTTTTATGAAGATGTCCTAATGCCGGAAGAAGACAATAAACATTTTTTTGCGCGAGTTGACAATTACATACAAAGAAGTTTAAACATTGAGCCATCATAGGCTGTGTTCTCAATGGCTATTTCAGCTATTTGTCAAAATGGCTACAATACACTCTTCTTTTTCTTTTCTTTTTTTGAAAATTTGCTTAACTTTAGAAGGAGAGGACAGTAGAATACTCACAGAGACATTGTGTAATCTGAAATATGGTGTTAAAGAAATCATTTGAGGAACAACTAAAATAAACAAGTCAAATGCTTAGCGATTATATCTCACCAATGATGAATGCATATTTTAGGTGGCAAACATGAAAAATTTCCGAAAAAGAGTAATATGAATATCCAGGGATAATGGCGCCATATATCAACTTTGACAGTAACACCATATCAATGAATACATGTATATGGGACTATATGACGTGTATCTAGTCTAAAATCTAACTTCCTAAACATTCTTAAGACATTCTTAATGGCCTTTCATTTTGCGAAAAAAAGTTAATTTACTTTATGCTCTGCTTCCATAAAAACACATACATTTGATATCCATACTGTTAGCCGTCACACGCGAAATACTGCAATTAGAACTAAACTGAAAACATGAATTTAGAACTAACCCATCAATGAAACCTTTTTTTTAATCTAAATTTCTTTGAACACCAGATTGCATTAGATATAATTGCTCTTTAGCAGTATTCTATTGCTTTCTCCTTCTGGAATAGGCAAATAAAAAAAAAAAGGAGTGTGTGGAAGCCACTTTGACAAAGAGCTGCCATAGCCGTTGGGGACGATGTTAAATTTCAAATTCAAATTCAAATTCAAACTTGAATTTATTTGAATGTCTTTTGTCAATTTCCACAAGAAATTGTATTGTCTTCTGGCATTATCATATTTTCAAGAAATAAATAGCATCTATAGTGGCTATTTGGAAAATGGCTGCCATGGTCGTTGATGGTGCCATTTGTAATGGCCTCATATATCATTTTCTTTTGAATATGATTTTCAACATATGTACAAATTTCATTGATTTTCTCTCTGAATTAGCAAATCTTTCAAAAAAAAAAAAAAAATAAGAAAGAAGCAGACATCCATGGCGGTCAGCATGGCCCTTGAGGGCGCCTTCTAAGAAGACCTTATGCTTAGATTTATTTTTGAGCAGAATTTTCAACTTGTTTGCAAAGTCTTATTGACTTTTCCTTCTGACATCAGCAAATTTTTTTGGGGAAAAAAGGTGGGGGAGGGGGGCATCCATGGCAGCTGTTTGAAACTTGGCTGCTATGGCTGTTGAGGGTGCACTTTTGGATGGCCTATTATCAAATTCAGTTTGAATGTAATTTTCCACTTTTGTGGAAATTCTGATTGACGTCTGCAACACTTTACGAAAAAAAAAAGACATTCATGCTGGCCATTTTGAAAAATGGCTGGAATGGCCATTGAGGGAGCAACTTGCAATGGCCCAATAAGTTTACTTTTGAATGTAATTTCCCACCTGTTTGCAAAATCTCGTTGGCTTTCCCTTCTGATTTTAGCAAATCTTTTCGAAAATATAGCATTTATGGCGGCCATTTTGAAAAACGGCTGTCATGACCGTTGAGGGCACAAATTCCGATGGCCAATATCGAGATTTATTTTAAATGTCATTTCCCATTTATAACCAGAATTTCATTGACTTTTCCTTTTGAAATTAGCATTTTTTTAAATGAAAAAGTGGCACTTTTGGTGACCACTCAAAAAAAAATGGCTGCCATAGCCATTGAGAGCGCAAGTTTCAATTGCCAAATATCTGGATTTATTTTGGATGTAATTTCCCGCTTCTTTGCACAAAAGTGAAAAAAAAATTGGCTTTCCCTTCTGTAGTTTGCATTTTTTAACAAAAAAATGGCATTTATGGCGGCCATTTTGAAAAAAATGGCTACCATGGCCGTTGAGGGCGCAATTTCCGATGGCCCAATATCTAGATTTATTTTGAATGTACTGTAATTAACATTTATGGCCAAATCTTATTAACTTTTCCCTTCTGAAATTTGCAAAGTCATCGAAGAAGTGGCACATTAGACAGCCATTTTAAAAAATGGCTGTCATGGACGTTGAGGGCGCAGTGAACAATGGCAAAATATTCAAATTCATTTTGAATGTAATTTCCCACTTGTTTGCAAAATCTTACTGGCTTTCCCTTCTGAAGTTAGCAAATGTTTTCAAAAAATGACATTTATGGCGGCCATTTTGAAAAATGGCTGCCATGGGCGTTGAGGGCGCTATTTTCGATGGCTCGATATCTAGATTTATTTTGAATGTAATTTCCCATTTGTAACCAAAATCTTGTTTACTTTTCTCTCCTAAAATTAGCAAATTTTACGAAAACATGGCATTTATGGCAGCCATTGTGAAAAATGGCTGCCATGGACGTTGAGGGCGCTATTTACGATGGCCCAATATCTAAATTTAATCTGAACGTGATTGTCAACCTGTGTACGAAATTTGGTGCTTTTATCACAAAATGCACAATTGTTCGGCTATGCCGCTCCACTATTAGGCAACTGCAAGCACAAAGACTATATCATTAGTAACTGCATCACCACCTATAACACCACTTTCACATGTATTTGCCACAAATATCAATGCAATCACTGATGCAATTGTCATGACCCCAAGTGCAAAAAATCATTATTACGAATGGCATCCATGCTAATGCTACAACATCATTACAATGCTCATCACCAAGGCAACAACCAACACCATCATCACAATGCTATAACCATCATCACCAATGAAATCATCAAGCCACCACCTCTGACAACATGTTCATTACTACCTTTTTTTTTATCGCTTCTTGCTCGACAAATATCATATCCTTCGGTTCATTTCTTTGTACGGTACACAATGTGCCAGGATTGATACCATCTGCTGATACTGTTTCCAGTCATCTGGGGCATCGAGGGGTCGGCATCATTTGCCCATTTTCTGGTGCAGGCACGTGATATTGAGTGACCACTTCACCGGGCGAACCACCCTGCTCTTTGCGATGAATGAATGAAGCAGGATCTCTTTACCTGCTCGAGTCGTGCCTCCCTCAGATATAAGACCCTCATTTCATGTCCCCTCAGAGGGACAGAGTGTTTTTGCCTCTTACTACAGAGGATGGCACGATTACACACAACACTGCTCATCTAGACTTGTCAATCAAACCCAGGTCAGCTGATCATGAGGCAGATGAGCTAACTATTGAGCCACATCGCCGCCTTCGCCTGACAACCATGATTAGTATAATTATCACCATAATGCTCACAATCACAATTTACCCTACTGATCATCACTCCACACGTTCATCGTCTAATCATCCTCGTCATCCCTGCATGCATATCTTCATAACATCCCCACTATCATCACAGACATCATAATAGCCATTAAGTTCATCAACCATCATCTTTGCAATCATCATTAACATTGCCACTTTCTGTGTCATCATTAAACAATTCCTCATCCAAATCTCTCTCCTCCCCTCCCCCCCCCCCCTCTCCCTGTCACCAGCAACATAGAAATGATATTGTAGTAAATATCATCCTAATCATATCTGCACCCTATCAATCATCACTAATATCATCATCATCATCGTGATGATGATCATCATCATCATCTTCATCATCATCATCATCGTCATTATCATAATTGCTGTCTTTGTTATCAAATCACTCCCTTTATCACTGTCCACCCCTCCCACTAAACCCCTTCACCTCCTCCTCCCCCACATTAGTCACCAGCAACATTGCAGCAACATTGCAGCAATAGCGGCAACCTCCACCACAATACCTACCAGGTTGTGGGTTGAGAAGAAACGGCAAGGCGGTGCTGGCGGAGGAGAGCTCTTCGATCTGGGCGTTCCACTCGACGAGTTGCCTGGCAGCCATCGCTATGGTTACATCTGGGTCAGCAAGAGAGGCATTGGCATACTGGATGTAGACCTGCCGAAAAACGGTAATATCCAAGATGTTGTAAAATGAATGTCTGTTGATCTACATTTTATGAGGACCAGCTACAAAGGTATGCATGGACTTTCTCTTGTGTGTTTTCTTGTGAAGTCTTATAGCTGAAAAATTCTTATAGTTGAAAAAAAAAAAAGTATTACAGTTGAAAAATCAATCTGTGCAAGTACCCATGTCATCAATGCAGTTGCACAGACAGCGTAACTACACAAAAGACAAAAAAAATAATCAAACAGAAGTGCTCAGCCATAACTGCTTGTTACATATCACAAAAGGAAACAAATTTTTGAAGAGTGGAAGACAAGCTTCAGTTCTAACAAAACAGAGACATAGCTTGCTTAAAGGGATGACATGGCTTTGGTTGAGATGGGGTGCAGATTTCCAACTTTTTGTGAGATTATGAGAAATCTCTTATGAAATATGAAAGAGCATGTAGTTCTAAGAAGGATTCAAAGTTTACTTGATGAAAATTGGTTTTGAAGTGGCTGAGTTATCCAAAACAAAGGGATCCTTATGAAAGGTGGGATCCATCTTCTATTAGGATTGCTTTGTTTGACTCTGTTTTTGGATTTATATCTCAGCCATTTCAAAACCGATTTTTGTTAAATAAACTTTGAATTCCTCTTAGAATTGCATGCTTTGTAACATTTCATAAGTGGTTTCTTAGTATCTTGTAAAAAGCTAAAAGCTCAATCATGATCTCAACCAATTCTATACCATCCCTTTAAGATTTGGCAAGGAGAATCAAGCTGGCAACACAGAATACTCAAGAGAATCATATTAGGCAAGCAGGAGATGAACCTTTCACCTACCCAAGAACATAGCTTAACTTGCCTAGCTTTTACATTCAGCCACACTTAAAGGTCCAGTGTACCTTTGGGAATAGTGATTTAAAAAAATTCAAGATAACTGTAGACGGTTTAGTCTGGAAACATTTTTATTATAACTATTGTTCACGTTTTGTATATTTAATGATACTCAACATCGATTTTACGGATTCAATTTTTTACAGTGGTTGTTTCTATCCCTAGCTCACATTTTAGAACTATATTAAAGCACTAAAGCTGAGTTTTTGTTTCATCTGCAAATGGTAAACTATGCCTTTAACCTTATTCCAGCTAAGGCATGAAAATACAACTAGTGTAAACTAGCTATTACATGAGGCACACATTTCACATCTGTTGGGGGAAGGGGGGTTGCAACAAGGTTCTCATGCAGGAGCTGACGATACATCGATTTACAGTGCTTGATTGCACTGAGGGATATATCATTACAGCACGTCCCCATGTCTGGAAAGACAGCACCAATGGAAGTATAAGTTGGCAGGAATTTAGGAGATGAAAAAGTGAGAAATATGTTTATGAGTGGCGTATCTGCCATACAGCAAACACAAAAACTTACTACAGGTGTACCTGCTGGTCGCCTTCAGGACATACTAAATTGTCTATGGTTCACTGTACTTTAAAACTCCTGTTTGTCTTTGTTTCAAATTCATCTTAAAATTTCACAGTGAAAAAAAGAGGCATCTACCTGGTCTGGTTCATCCAGGTGTGTGACAGTCACAAGAAAGTTGACTCCCACATCCGGGAGGATGATGGGTATGTATGGTTGCCCAGCAACGGCCATCACCTGCTCATCCTCCTCCATCTCGGCCACGCCCTGCAGCATTTCCACTGCCCCCGAGATGTCCAGGATTCCGGAAGACTTCTGGAGGACATCATCCCCATCCTGATAAAATTGGGGGGGGGGGGGGTGGAGGTGGACAGTGAGAGAGACAGAGAGTTTGAGGTAGGCCTGACAAGATGATCATTCAGAAGAAGCTACATCCTGCTCAGCCAATCGCATGACACAAAATCTACACATTGCTGAAAGAATATTTTAATTATTACTTGCATGAGAGAAAAAAAGAATGATAGCCTGACCTATTTTGGGTGATCACAATTCTGATCTTAGTAGAAATACATACACATAAAAATGCAGACAGACATACATTGAGTACACATACAAAACAAGCATACATACAGAGTCATACAAACATACATCCTCCACACATACATTTTCACATAATATTACATACACTCACAAATACAAATAGGCATATTGTGCAGCCTTAATGTCAGGCTCACAGCATGCATACTGCACATTATGACAAGATGAAATCAGACATGAAATATTGCAAAATGTCGGACTGAGGTTCATTTTGCTCTGTTCTTATGCCAAGTTTCCTTTAAATGATAACATGAAGTGATGTTTTCAGTCGGTCCACACTGATACTGTATTCATGGAAATATTCCCTCTGTGCCTTCCAAGCTTGTTATTTATCATTGTGGTCATGTTGACATTTACAACCACAACTTTCATTACGGCGCTAACATGCACCAGCCCACTCTTTTTTTGTACGTGTCATTCACCATCGGGCCCAAACTGTGTTACCATACATGCAAATGAGTTTGCCTTAGCTTCACGACTTTGATGTGTGATCAACATGTAAAACAAAACAAAACAACACAAAACAAAACAAAACAAAACCAAAAAAAAAGCAACAACAAACAAACAAACAAACAAACAAACAAACAAAAAAATCATCACTGTATTGTCTGTGCATGGATGGCGGTCATATTTCTTGGGTTAATTTGACTCATGTTGGGCTAATATAGAAAGTAGGGCTGGAAAATTTTGCCTTACTATAGCCTCATGGGCCATTGCAGCCAATATCCTGGCTAGGTACATGTATATCTGTCACACTCTGGCCCTACCCTGTGGAAGGGAAAATGTGATAAAAGAAGCTCTTCATCTTTGTCAGGTAAAAGCGCATCCACACGATGCTACATGCTTGTGTGGGCGGTCGAAACTGTACCTCACTCATTGCCCGGCTGTAGGCTGGGGTGGACGTGCCGTCGGTGATGGTGCTGGCGTCGTCGGGGCAACCCGCGTCGAAATCCTCGAAGTCTGGCTGGAGCTCGGCAAAGCCGTTGTTGAGCAGGACCCTAATGGCACTCTCCCCAGTGGGCAAGGCTAGCTCAACCTTCAGGGGCTCTCCCTTCACACACATTGCCTGCAGATAGAGACATCAGCAAAATTAAGGGAAAAAAAGCACATAATTAAATAGATAATGTGCCCTAAAAAAGATATATCTACATTCTTAAACTTCACTGGAAAAAGCAGAATTCAAATTCTTAACTTGACAGGACATAGTAAAATCAACAGAAAAAATAAAACTCCAGTAGTGATGGCTCATTGCAAATGAAAGATTGAATGTACTCTATAGACAAGAATAACAACATTGGAGGACAGTGACACATGTCAATCAATCAATCAATCAATCAATCAATCAATCAATCAATCAATCAATCCATTCATCCATCCATCCATCCATCCAATCTATCAATCAAATAATCAATCAATCAATCAATCAATCAATCAATCAATCAATCAATCAATCAATCAATCAATCAATCAATCAATCAATCTATCTATCTATCTATCATCAATCAATCAATCATTCCATCAATCAATTTTTGATCAATCAATCAATCAATCAATCAATCAGATCACCAAAGCATGATTGAGTGAAAGAATTGTGGTTCCTTTCTTTTTCAACTCGGGCTGGCACATTTTCTTCAACTTTCAAAAAATTTACTTCACAATACGTAAGTGTTTCAAGAGTGGCATCTCTATAATAATTCAAAACACACACAAAGTGTGTGGATGACATTTGTTTCAAGCAATCCTAGTCTACAATATTTCATAAGAGTCCTGCAAAAACTTAAGTATTTTCCTTACATGTGGAAAGAATCTGCCACCCCCCCCCCCCCCACACACACAATACTTAGTATAGGACAGAAGTCACAGTACTGGATAATCATATAAGGCATATTGTTTTGTGCATGTTTCTTTTTTTTTTCACCTTGAAAACAGAAGCTGATTACATCAAACCTAATGTCTCACAAAACAAAAGTGAAAATTAGTGTAACTTTTGCTCACATAACACAATGTGATGATTTCCAAAAAGAATGTGAAATTATCCTAAACTTCAATGATGCCTTTGATAACAAGAGAATATTCAACAGTGTCTTGAAGGGAATGAATGAGATAATTGCTGTTATGAAGTTAATCACGAATAGCCATCATACAATCAGGTTAATGAGAGTGAGACACAAACAAGACAGCGAGAGAATGGCAAATAATCCTAAACTACATTTTTTTGGTCTGTTTTGTTTTGTTCTATTCCGTTCTGGTTTTTTGTTTTGTTTTTGCTTTTGGCTGCACAGTGTACTTGATGAACAATGAGAAGTAATCACAATCCTGCAATTACTGTCGGATTATGTGGCACCTCCTTGCCAGAGTTGTCAACTATTCTGACAGCAGTTTTCAGAGCATTATGTTGGACCAGGCAAAGTCTTAATTACAAAGTTAAAACATGGCTGCTGAGAAATAATTACACTATTTATTGCAATATTCTGCAAAACAATTGGGTTGCAAATATTCCTTAATGGCCCCATATGGGTACGCATTTCTACTGTCTCATTCAAAAGAAAATGCTATTCAATCAAATGCAGCTATTCTTTAGTGCCACAGTTCAAAGCTCATGTGATAGGAAATTACATTTCACTAAAGGGGGTTTCACACCGAGCTTTACGTACTGTTGCGTAGAGTTGCGTAGTGTTGCGTAGTGACTACGCAACACTACGCATCTGTATGCTGTGAGTACGCAACTCTACGGAAGAGTACGCCGAGGGACGCAAAATACGTACGTGAGATGTACGCAAAAAATTAAACATGTTTAATTTTTTCGCGTACCCTCCGCGTAGAGCACTGATACGCAGATTTTACGCAAGTCTACGCAACACTACGCAACTGTGCGCCATTTATACGCAACAGTACGCGATTAAACCGTGTTCACACGAAGGCACTTTTTCGGCTCGCGTATGACATGGCGTAGTGTTGCGTACTGTTACGTAGACATTTGCGTAGACTTGCGTAGACCTGACGTACATTTACGTAGTGTTGCTTACAATTGCGTAGGCTATTATTATTGGTGAAGATTTGGCATTCCAATGTGATCCATGCTTGAAAACTGCATGATATCATTCATTCCACTGGACTCTGAATGTCTGGTGTCTGTTATCTTCCTGTGCTCTTCGAGTCTTCATTATATCTTTTGTAGTCCTAATGACTGCAAAAGGCCGAAAAGGAAGAGCAAACATTGCTGTGGTAGATGCGAGACTTCTTCTCCTGCTCATTTATACATGCCTCTACTGATCAACATGCAGGCAATTTGCCAGCACTGTGTGAACTAATCTGGCAGTGAAGCTCCAGCGGGAAGTTTCCTGAATCACCGAGGTAGAGGAAACAGAACGTGCTTCCAGCCTTATTACTTTTAACTGACCAAGAAAGGGTACCCGTTCTAATGGAGAGGGTTCAACAGCACCCGATTTTCTATGATAAGACTTGTGAAGACTATAACAAGGAGGCTAAGAAGCTGCTGTATCACTCATTAAAAAAAATGGAGATTGGGGTAGAAGGTATGCTACAGTATAGTGATCAACCAGACTAGCGCACGCAGACATGAGTGAAAACTCAACGAGATAAATTTGGCAGGCTAGTAAAGATTTCTGGAGGAGAATCAGGGAGAATCGGAAGCTACTGCAATTGCAAGTGCCATTTAATCACACTGATCTAAATGATGGGTATCTCATCTTCCCATGGCACCACGAGGTAGTTCCTTTGCTCATTTTCTGTTCTGCTTGTGTTGACGCTACATTTTTTCCATGTCTGGCAGGTGGGCATTATATAAACGTATCTCCACGAACCTGAAGTTACTTCATGATAATGCTGCTGGTCATCTTGATCAAGTGAAGGTTATGGCAAGTTTGAAGCTAGGTTCTAAAGATTTCCTGAAATTTGTATCTTATTGTGTGATTCTCGGTGCATGTCGTGTCAAGAGTTTATTAAACGCCTGTGGCTTTATTCACATGAAATTGATAACTGAAGAAACATCGTCGGCACGTAGTGTTTTTTTTTTTTCCATCAGTTGTTCATATTGTCCCTTGGTCGCCGCTGGATCCGAGATTTGACCCACATACTTCTTAATTCTGATTCTTGCCACATCTTATTTTCTTCGCTTTTCTCATTTTTGCAAAACGTTCGTATTTATGCGAATGCTGTTTCTAGGACAGCTAAGTAATGCTGGAGAACTGGAGATACCAGCAAAGAATTTAACCTCGCAACCATATCATGTTTGAACAGCAGGCAATTAGTGGAATAAGAAGCAGAAGGCTATGCTGAAGTAGATCTGCAGTTTCATTAATTTGTGCATACGCCCGCGGTACGCAACTTCCCGCAACTGTAAGCAACTCTACGCGGCCTGTACACCCGACCTACGTTTATGTACGCAACTCTACGCCCGCTACACGCCGAATAATCTAGGTTGATACGCGCTTTCTACGCAACCATACGTATTCCTACGCCGGGACTACGCAAATCCTGCGCGGATCATCACAATTATTTTTCATGAGTACGCAGCAGATTTCGGCGTAGTCGCTACGCAACTCTACGCAACTCTACGCAAAGCTTGGTGTGAAACCCCCTTAAGATAAAAGGAGACAATAGCAGTATACACGTACTTGAACCAGGCATCAACAATAGAATATCAAGCAAACAATACTTGGAGGTGGGAAAACAAAATGGGGGGAAAAAAATGGGTACAGCACACTGCTGACTGAAATTAAAGAAAATGCAACTTAAAGGTCCTGTTTACCTTTGGGAGCAGTAATTTAAAAAAAAATTTCAATATATCACATTTGATGCATATGTGTAGTTCTGGTGTATCACAAAACACACTACCATATAACATTTTTGCAATAAAGCCTAAAATACAATGTATAAGGAGATATCAGTATTTTTCTCAATAAACCATTACTGTAGACGGTTTAGTCTTAAAACATTTTTATTATAACTATTGTTCACATTTTGTGTATTTAACAATGCTTAACATCGATTATATGGATTCACATTTTCACAGTGGTTGTTTCTATCCCTAACTCACATTTCAGAACTATTTTAAAGCACTAATGCTGGGTTTTTGTTTCATCTGCAAATGGTAAATTATGCCTTTAAAGAGACAAAAAAGACAGGTAGGTATATCAAGGATCTTCAGCAAAAGAAAATGACAAAGTGAAAGTGACAAGGTATATCAATCACAGTGCAGGAATAGATAAGAGCTCATGAAATCAATTGCAGGAACATTTCCTTTAAAGGAATTTAATCATCGTGTATCTTTACTTCCACTTCAGGTTAGAGGAAAATGTCCTGTCATCTTTTATCAAAATCAATTCTTTAAACTGATTGCCCTTCTAAAACCACATCACTCATTTTATGCTGCATACTACACGACTTCAAACAGCTTAATGCTGCCACAATGGTTAAGGGCACTTGCAGCACATACTACAGTAAATGATAAATGATCAGCATTATGACAGCAAATTCACTCAGGCTATAGGACTAGCAAACATTAAAAAAAAATAATGCCTCCAGTACCTTTTGGGCAGAGGCATAAAATACAAATAACATGGCAGTTAAACGTTAGGCAAATATCTACTTTGAAATCAAGAACATTGCATAAAATTACATACAACCTACAGAGGAACTAAAGTTTCAAATTCTAGCCGTCAAACTGGTAAAAGATCAAGAAGTTTGGTGGGGGTGGAGGAAAAATCCCTAGTTGGAGTGGGAAGTTTTGCGAGAAGTTTTGCAGGAAGTTTGCAGCCAAACTGTCAAAACTTCGAGATCTTAAAGGTTGCGATCTTAAACTTCTGATCTCTCGCCAGTGTGACCGCGGCTAATGAGGACAATAATATGACAAGATCTGGTTTTCAATATTTCTCAATTATATGGAAAGTGAAATATTTATAGACAAGAGTTCAAAATTTTTTATTTAACTCTAATAGCGATCTTCCAGAGAAGGAGAGAAGATCAAGAGAGAGAGAGAGAGAGAGAGGAAGAGAGAGATGGGGATGGAACAAAATCTGGCTTTAATAGTCTTACCTTAATGTGAGCAGTACATGTCTGCTCAACAAGCATTTCCAACAGGAATGTTATAGCTTCTGATGGCCAGGTCTTATGGGGAGATTTCTGCATGGAAAAAAAAAACACAAAATAAAACAAAACATGTGACAAAAACTCTTTGTCTTTACCAGCAATGTTTTTGTAGCTTTTACTAGGATCTACACACACTCTACATTGACTGAGAAATGAAATTCACACACTGTCTCAGCTTGTCATTATACACAGCTATTTTGTATTTCACAGCTTGCACCCGTCAAAAGATGCCACAAAAACTCCTCTTCTCTAAAAAAAAAAAAAAAAAAAAAAAAAAAAAAAAAAACTTACTGTAGTAAAACCTTTATAGTTTATGGATTCCATGAATACTTGAAGCTAAAACACAGTAGTACTTGGCAGGACTCAGTGTATTTGAAAGCTCTAACAATAAACTTGTCAAGCTGGCACAATTTGCTGGGATATCAAGTTTTTGTATCATTTTCAGATCAAAACTTTGAAAAAATAATAAAGTCGGTATATCGACTTCTATTCCAGGAGAATGCTACGAGTACAGTAATGATCGAACCGTGTCCAAGTGGTATTAATGAATCGCATGGAAAACAAGGTGCCTGCAATTCACTCTTGCGAGGGATGAATACTGTTATGGCACAATATATTGTAATCAATGTAATCGAATGTAAAACATCATGTAGCAACCACGATCAGGTAAGCTCTGCGACTCAATACATCTGGCAAAACTTTTTGGTTTTATCATAATTACCCATTGGTGATCATGGCATTCTTTCACACATTTCTTTATGTACATACGCAAACAGAAGTCACACACAAGGAGGATACTTTCAGGGGGTATCAAACTAGCTGTTCAGTAATACATGTTGTACTTCTGTTGGCAAAATTATTCAAGAGGCTTAGCGATATTAGCTTGGTTAAAAAAAAAAGAACAAAAAATTGCAAGTTTACGCTGTCACAGTTGTAATAAACTAAACTGGAACTAGTTGATGTTAAGAGGCACTTTACAGGTTGTATCAGCTGCTTAAATTCATCTGTGAACATTTGGCTCTTCCAATGCTTCATTTCTGAAATGTAAATTCTAGTACATGAGAAAGATGGCTGTGATTTAACATTGAATTGAATGGCACTTGTACGAGCAGACAGTTGACGTCACAGCAATTAATTCTGACCTATCATCTTCAGTAGATATGAACATCTTTCAGCTCTGTATGATTATGTCATCTCAGACAAATGAACTTGGGAGTGTTTTGCTGAAGCTTGCTTGCTGTCAAAAGCAATTTGTGGGCAACCTGGGTGAAAATGTTTGGAAGTTTCTTGAAAATCAATGTGAATTTGATTTTTTTTTTCAACCATAGATGATAAAGTCTTCTTCTCAAAACTAATGTTTCTTGTCAACATCATTCAAACAAGTCAAGTACAGTATATGAACTCATAACAGATATATCAAATGCCTTGGGCAGTCAACATTGCTCCTTTGTGGCTACAGCTCCCTTCTGGTTTTCATCACAAAATATCTCACCTGAATCAGTTTCAAAGATATCTGTACAGTCACCGCCGCTTAATCGGGACAATTTGGGAGCAAGACCTTAGGCGACTCTCCCCATTATTAAAGAGAGGTCAGAAATTTGCATTGTTTTGCAGTGGCCTGAAACTGGGTCTAGGCTTGGCTCACTGTATCACTGGACTACAATTTTTGATAACAATGCTAAAGCTGTGGTTGAATTTGCCTTTGTGTATTTAGTTTCAAGACCTGCTGTAGATTGCCTTGTTTTTCTTTCTTGTCTAATACCTTTGGATATACACTCTATCTTACATCCTCAGAAAAGACAAATTCTATTAAGTGCATTTCTATTTTGCAGAAATGCTTGATGAAACTGTGCACTGTTGGGTCTAAGGCAATTACTCTCTGGGCAATTACCCCAGACCCTTCCCCTGACCCTAACCGTAATTCTAATCTTGAACCTAATCCCTAACCCTAACCCTAAGGCCAAAAAAAAAAAATTGTTGCATTGGCGTAACCCGCCTGACCCTAAAAATTCCGCCGACCCCATGTTTTTTTTATTATTTTTTTTGCTATCGATATCAAATATCTTGTTGATTGCGATCGCGATCGCACAAACCCGGAAGTGGAAACGGCTCTGGGGATATCGGATGTACGAAGGAGAGATCTAGCATTCAGACTGCGATGTATTGTGCACAGTTTTGCCATAGGTTTCTTGTGTGGAGAACTTACACGAATCTGTATATGTGGGACTGTAATAGAGATCGCCGCGTGCGATGAAAAGATCGTACATATGGGTCAATTTGCATCTATCTTATCTAAGTCAAAATAGTAAAATATGAAGTGAAAACATTCAGGATAGGGATTTCAACATCTTTAAATTCTGTGAAGGGGTATAATTCCAGTAATATCGGCCTCATAAATGATTTGTAGAATAGATGAACACAGCACATTCGGTTCAGCAGTTGTAACTGTTTACTGAGCTGAGCACGAGTTTTACACGTAAAATGCAGGTAGCAAAAAAAAAAAAAAAAAATCCGCCCGACCGACCCTATTTGAAAATCTCATGTTACGCCAATGCAACAATTTTTTTTTTTTGGCCTAACTGTAACTGTTAACCTTACCCTAACCCTAATCTTTACTTTAACCTTATAACTTACCAGTATTTAGCTGGGGGGGGGGGGGGGGGGGGGGAGGGTAATTGCCCTCAGGGGGTAATTCCCCTGATATGGTCCTGTTTAATGACACCTACAATTTCACACAAGTTCGGTATACCTACTCCACACATTTTAACTCCACTGAATAAAAACTGTGGGTTTGATTCAAATTGTGCTTGTCAATTTGGGCTTGGCAGTCCTATTAAACCTTCCTGGCAGTGGAATTGACATTATCATCTTATGACAATAATTTGTTGGAGTTCTGTACACACAATCATACAGTCACACAAATGCACATGCAAGCAATCGGATGGAACTGTTCAGTAAATATATCACCTGGTCGATTCAACAATCAACAAATTATTTCAACTAAGAAATCACCCTCCTCTTGCTGCTACTCTATGCAGAAAGTACTTTGACATGTCACATTATCTTTTGAAATGTACTTAGCAGTGGCTGTTAATGGAGAGATTGATTAAATTAATGGATGTAAATTAATAGATTGGTGTACTCTGAGTTAAAGTATGGACGGTGTAACATAACAAGTCTTTTATCCTACAACTCTGCTAGTTAGATATCTGATTTTGTGTTGATTATCTGATGAATATTAATTCCTACAATGCAAAGAAAGAGCAAGAAAGGTGACCAATGTTTTGAAGGGATAAACGCATTACAAGTGCAGTACATTGCTGCCAGGAAATAAAAAGAAAGGGCAAAGGATGGGGGGCTGGCAAGTATTGAGACAAGACTCAGAACCTTTTCTGTGCCATGGACTTCTAAAGTAAAAGGCAGTGTGTACAACGCTATGGGGTTTTCTGTGCCAATGGCACTTAAAACACACAAAGGCTTGATATACAATGTAGGGCACACTGCGCTCATTTCAGTAGCCGAATTTTAGTATTCCAGGCAGATTGAGGTGAACAGAAAGTCCACCACTTTCTGAGATGTTACACCAAGGCCCTCTCATATTCAGGGGGTGGAACTGAAATAGATGCTGCCCTCCCACCGCTGAACTCTCCCCCGAGGTGTCACGGGAGAGACCATTTGGGCTTGTTTTTTTGAGTTTGTCTTTATACATTTAATGTGATCAGGTGACTGCCTCCTGTCAAAGTCCGACACACCCACACACATACAAACACACCCACACACACACACCCATATTCCTGCAGCTTTGCAAGAACTCTCCTTTTTAATAGTATGCTCTAAATTAAAAACTTCCGCGCACCTGTATACATACGCACAGACATGATATTCTCCTAAAGTGGGCACTAAATGAAAGATTTTCCGGCATCCCATACATTCTCCTCTCAGTGTGTACTGAATAGAAGATTCTCCAGCACCTGTGTATACAGACATACTATTCTCTACATCTTTCTGCTCCCAGAGAAAGTAAGTGGGGGTGGGGGGGGGGGGGGGAATGAAAGTGTACTCGAGTCAGAGTGTTTGGCAATTCACCTACTAGTATTTACAAAGTTGCCACATGTATGTCTCCAGGCACTTGTATTATTTCTATGATCATGACAGCTTCACTTCCCTCCATAAACATCCAGACGAACAAACAAACAAACAATGTTGTTAGGAGCAATATCACTGTTCTGAGGAAAAACGCTTTGTAATTTCAAAATTACAAAACTTTAACATATTGAACATTAACTGAGCATTGGACAAGTCATGGAAGAGAAAATGCAACAATTTACTGTAATTTATATCTAAATGATTTCTTGAATCTGTTTATAAAACCTGATGTTACTTTAAAAATCTTATTTTTACTAGAATCTCTGTGTCACAATACATACAGTCAGACCATTAAGTTATGTTACTCCCGCACGCACTGCGCACGGGGCTGCTTCGTGCGGCTGCGTGCGGTTTCGCACGGGTGCGTGCGGCTCCGTACCATTTCATACGGCCTCGTGCGGGTGCGTGCGCTTCTGTACGCCCCCGTGCGACCCCGTGCGACCTCGTGCGCCTCCGTGCGGCTGCGTGCCAGTCAGTGCGCCTCCGTGCGGCTGCGTGCCACCGTCGAGTGCGGACCATCTGGCACGCTACCGTGCGAGGTGTTGGCACGGTACCGTGCGTGGTGCTGGCGCACGCTACCGTGCGAGTCCGTGCGAATCTAGCATCCTGCTAGTCCCGACACGGGACTCTTATCTTTTTTTTTTTTCACTCTCTCATACGCCCTCATTGGCGGTATACGAAGGCAGTCTAGGCAGTGGACTAGCATTCTGCGTGCGAATCCATTGGAGGCCGTGCGTGCATGCATTGTAAATAATAATATCCCCTTTGTAAGTGTGTGCTTATGACTATGTGTGCGCCTGCGTGTCCATGTCTGTGGATCCGTGCCCATGCCTGTGTGCCTGCAAGCGATCGCTAGAAGACGATACGATGTACACACTGTACAATGTTCAATGAAAGCCCTTACAAGTCTGTGCAACTGCGTATTACATGTAAACACTCATGCCTGTCCAAAAATGGACGATTTTCTACATTGCAGAGATCACTTGCAATCTTTCTAAGAATATGGAGTACCATCACCGTGTGTACATGTATCTCTCCTTGCAAAGAAATTAGAAAAATTGTGTGGTTGTATGTGTGTCTTTATCACTCGATAACTTGAACAGTGTAGAAATAATTATGGTAATAATGACAATTAACAACAACAGAGAAAAGCTATTGTATATATAATTACATCAAGGGAACCATTTGTTGATGATGATGATGATGATGATGTTGATGATCACTCAAAAGGTAATAATAAATGTACATTGTAGATGTTCCATATTGTTACATTATCAGTATGGTGTATTAGTATTTTTACTATTTTTGCCTCTCTTAAAAAAAAAAAACACACACACACACATTCTTTGTCCTTTCTGATATTCCCCGAAAGCTTTGAAATATATGTAGAGCTTACACATTGTCGTAAGCAGGAGATTAAAAAAAAAAAAAAAAAAAAACATCGTCGCTGCAGGATAGGTCGGTATATTAACAGTTTCCGTCTCGATAGGTTTGTAATCTTGGCAAAATATATTATATACATATACATAGATTAAGAAATATAAACATACATATATATATATATATATATATATATATATATATATATATATACATATACATAAATTAGATATTGATTGAATCGTTTCTTTATTCAAGAAAATGTTCTACATTACACCACCGGTCTAGTTATCCCAAGGTTTCTTTGAAAATACTGCAAGCATCAAAATATCAAACATCGTAATTTTTATACACAATTTCCCGTGAATGCTAAGCATATGAGAGAAAGAGATAGAAAAGAACAAAAAACTTCTGCCATATGTCTTGCTTCTCGCTTTATTGCAGCGTATGTCATTGTCGAAGTATAAATGCTATGATAAATGTTGGTAACAACCACATGAGAACTTGCACATTCGATTCCCAACAACCATTAAATCATTGGGGTCCGTAAAAAAGGTTACATAATACATACGAAGCACCTCATTATAATGTATTCGATGGACCGGTGCAGAAAAAACTGGCTGTCTGTAATCGGCCTTTGAACATCTCTATTATGCTCATAATCCCCGACTTTTCAGATGGCGGCTACGAGCGCGTCCAGGGATGTTTTTGTATCAACATTCTGACTATTCATGGAAGTACAATGTAACCTGATACTCTGGCCACCTGGTCTATTCAAAGTATTCTTGCGTAATACACGCGCGTAATTATGTTAGGCTGTGTTTCACCATGATGAATATATAGGACCCCATAGTAGCAATATCGGCTCTTGCGTTGTATGAATGCTATACAGGGATCCTCCATTTGGTTCGTTGGTCAAGTATATAGATTCTTTTAACGATCTTATAAGCAGGCTGTCATTCATAAGTATGACAGAAAAACAAACAACAACTTCAAGCAACATCGAAGTTGAGTTTCGCGAACTAATCTTCCATTTGAGTTGGTTTCTCGGTTTTGTTTCAACAATTTTTATAATGTTGACAAAAGCCTAATGGGATGTTCAATATTCAATTAAATCATTGCATCTTTCTCGCAATCTTTGACAACTAATGATGACTAAACCTGTGAAATCCACGATTTACTTATTTACTCATGACTGCCTCCAGATTTCGACCATAATTATATGACTTAGGTTTCCATGGGATCAATAAAGGAGATCAACGAGCGCATTTGTAGGTTTCCTGTCGGGTTTAATGTTGCAAAGTTTATGTGCAATCACGATTCACTTACAACCCTATATACACCGTAATGGCGGGATGAGATATTGTTCACTACACATCAAGTGAGATTAAATCTTACACAGTGTACTGTGATATGATATACATGATAAATGTCATCCGCAAACGGGATAGATTATTGCTTTGTCTATGTGTGTGTGTGTGTGTGTGTGTGTGTGTGTGTGTGTGCGTGTGTGTGTGAGAGAGAGAGAGACATGAGAAAGGGTGGAGAATATAACTATATGATCTTATAAAACACATGTTCAAGTCAGTTGACGGAACATTTATAAGCTCTTCCGGTCTGCCTATGAAACATCGGAGTCTATGCGATAAGAAGAAAGATTGAGAGATAGAGAGAGAAAAATAAAATAGGCTGGTCTTCTAAATTTTGTTCGATGAATGGTAATCTTACCACACTTTTGCAAACAAAATGAAATATTATACACGGCTAGGTTTGCCTATAATCTGTGTTATGGTGATATCTTATTAGATTATACATAATAATACGGGCAAAGTATCTTGGATAAGTGATCGCCACCATCGATGAGGATATTCAATCTAGACGACTAATTGAAGATGATGAGAATAAAGAAGACATAGTGGATAGCTGGAAAGGAAAGTAATGTGATGCAATGAGATAAAAATGAAGGAGCACGAATCGAGGCAAATGTATTACAAAGGAAGAGAAAAAGTATTCGAGTGTTCAAAATGGTTTAACATTATGCGAAGATTTCATGGTCATTTTTTTTTCTGTGTGTGTGTGTGTACGTTTGTTTTCTAATTTTACAGTTATGTAATTCAAACTCGTCGACAAAATAAAAGAAAAAAAAGATAGCGCCATGAATATGTTCATAATTCAATCTCAGTTTCCTCTCACTATATCCTATCACTTCAAAAAAAAAAAAAACGTATTCAAATTAGAATGCCCGTAGACAATTCAAATTCGTCTCCATGTGAGAGAGCGTCTTTTCAAACAGGGTCGCAGGTGACCATTCCCGAATTCGACGCAGAAGTTAATTCAATTTAGCAACAACAAAAAAAGGCTGGCCATCGCGTATACTCCAGCAGCTGTAGAAGAAGCCGACATGATCATAGAAGTATGACAAGCACAAGCCACACAGGCTTGAAGGCCTAAAATTATTACATCACTTGAGAAAATAAGGAAAAGGCAATATCTTTGTTGAAATAAACAACATTTCTCCTGGCATTCTTCAATCTCTCATAACAGACGGCTAATTTTGCTGAATTGTTCTTCTCTTATGTCATGAGTGTAAATCAATATTTGTTTCATTGTTTATACAGTACCAGACAGTACCAGTCATCCCCTGATAAAAGACAAGAAAGAAATGAAGAACTAATCTCATTCAATAAGCATAATGTATAAAGGAAATGAGCATTTGCTGCAATCGTTTATGAATATGAAAATGCTGCAATGTGCATGAGTGCGCGAAGTCTAATGGAATGAAAAAATTTAGTCCTACCTAAATGCATATATATCCTTATATATATATATATATATATGTTACGCTGGCACGATAAGTGAATAAACCACTTCAATAGCAGCATGAAAACATTTGATTTCATCGATACACATGAGATAAGACAAGAACATTTCATGCTTTTATTGCCCAAAATACCTTGCTCCTAAACAAAGTGTTCAATTGAAGCGATGGGTTGTCACAGGTCCATCTCTCACAAAATTGAATCACTCTTCACAAATTTGGAGCGCTTTCTACGAAGGCAAATGCATTCTATGGACCAGTGCAGAAAAAAAGAGACCGTCTGTAATCGGCCTTTGAACTTCTCTATTATGCTCATAATCCCCGAATTTTCTACGAGCGCGTCCAGGAATGTCTTTATATCAACATCCTGTCTATTCAATAAGGTACAATGTAACCTGATACTCTGGCCACCTGGGGCCCGTTGCATAAAACTCCAACCGGATTTTTTTCTGGTTGAAATCACAAAATTCCGGTTGGAAGCTCCCAACCAGAGTTTTTATGCAATGGATTTTACATTCTTAGATTAGCAACCTTAAAAAATTCAGGTTGGGCAAATCCCAACCAGAATTTTCTAAGGTTGTTAAAAAAGTTTTATGCTACGGGACCCAGGTCTATTCAAAGTATTCTTGCGTAAAACATTCGCATATGTTAGGCTGTGTTTCACCATGATGAATATATAGGATCCCATAGAGGCAATAACCATCGGCTCTTGCGTTGCATGAATGTTATACAGAATATCCTCTATGCGGTTTGTTGGCCAAGTAGATTATTTGAACGACCTGTAAATGACATAATCAGACTGTCATTCATAGGTATGAGAGAAAGAAAAAAAAAAAACAACTTCAAGCAACATCGAAGTTGAGTTTCGCAGACCAATCTTTCATTTGAGTTAGTTTCTCGGTTTTGTTTCAGCAATTATCCCTTTCATAATGTTGACAAGAGCCTGATGGGATTTTCAATATTCAAATAAATCATTGCATCTTTCTTGCTTTCTTTGACAACTTATGATAACTAAATCTGAAAAAATCCATGCTATTGCGGTACCTGCCATCCACACAGAAGTTTCTTCTTTTTTTTTTTGTATAAGAAGTTTGCTTTCTGGAATTATCCATTATGTCTGCCTACAGATATGACTTAAGGTTTCCATGGGATAAATAAAAGAGATCAACGAGCACATTTGTGATTCAACAGCAGGGGTTAAATGCTGCCAATTGCATGTACAATGTTATAATTGACTTAAGACTCTACTGCCAAGAAGTATTGCTCATTACGAATCACATGAAATAAGATTTCACATAGTGATAAGACAGAAGTTATTTGTTATAATATTATTATAATGAAAACTCATCACTAACCGGAAAGACTATTGTTTTGTGGAATTTGTATATTTGATAGAACATTTATGAGGTCTTCCGGTCTTCAGGCGAAACACTGGAATCTATGCGATGAGAAGAAAGATTGAAAGGGAGAGAAAGAGAGAGGGAGAAAAATAGGCTGGTCTTCTAAATGTTGTTTGATGAATGTACATATATTAGATATTGTTGTATAATATATATATATATAATACAGGCAAAGCATCATCGAGAAGTGATCTTCACTAATGATATTATTCAATCAAAGAATTGGATAACTGGAGAGAGAGGGAGAGAGATCAAAGAGGGGGGGGGGGAGAGAAATATGATGGTCTTCTAAATTCTTTTTGATGGATGGTAATCCGATCACACTTTAGCAATCGAAATGTAATGTTACATCCGGTCAGGTTTGCCTATCTATGTTATGGCAATATCTTTTGAGATTGTATATACGGGCAAAATATCTGTATACGTTTGTAGGCGGGAATGAAGTGGATAGCCGGAAAGGAAAGTGATGAAATTTAATGGGAAAGAATAAAGGAGCACTAATCGAAGGAATTGTATCATAAAAGAAAAGTAATGGAAACTTGATTATAAATAATGGCACATTATGCAAAGATTTTGCAGTCGTTTTTCTGTATGTTTTTATTCCAATTTCATAGTTAAGTAATTCATAATCGCCAACAAAAAATAGCTTCCTGAAGATGGCCATTCAGGTTTGTTTTCCCTTCGCTATATGCTATCCCTTCAAATGTAGCATGAACACACTTCAATTTATAGTCCATGGGCCAAGACCCGAAAAATGGGTTGTTGGTACCACCTGAGGTGGCAAAACCTTTTTGGTGTCAGTTTGTTTGTCGGGCAGAGATATGCTTATCAAGCTATGATAGCATTTCCAAATGAGTAGCTTAGTCATAAAAAATGATTTTTTTTTTAAACCAATTTGGTCTTGTTTTTATATCCCTTTACTTCTGAATCGAAACTAACCGCTATAAAAAGAAGAGCACTGTCTTCCGTACGTCCACAGGTGTTCTGTTGTAAACGCGATGCGCTTAGTCTTTATTCAAGGCAGCGAAGGAATATCCAAAGGGTTATGATGTCCACAGCTGTCACGCGGTGCGCTTAGTCTTTATCTGGACCAATGTACCGTTATCATATCTAAAGTTCCTCATATAAGGGATTATCTATACTATTTTTATACTACCCTCTAAACAAATAAATCAATTTTAAACAAAAATCACTCTGTTTATCTACAATATTATTCATTATAATGTATTGTAGTGTACCGGTCCATTGTTTTTGCATTATCCTTTTTTGTTGGATGAAAATAAAGCGACATCGGCGTGGTGTTAGCGTTTTCACACTAGCGTTTTTGCCGGAAAATGATAGATAATTGCAAAATACGGTAAAATTCAAGAGGAATTTTTTTTTTTTTTGGTTGTTGTTGTTGTTTTTAGATAAAAGGATATACACTGTATCATAAGCTTTGGATATTCCCTTCGCCGTCTAGAATAAAGACTAAGCGCACCGCGTTTACAACAGAATACCTGTGCACATACCATAGAGCTGCATTTTACAGCTCTACGGAACATACAGAAAACAGTACTCCTGTGCTTATTTTTAAGGATGTGCCTCTCTTAATGATTGCGATTGATGTTCAACTATTTTCTTTCACGCAAGCTTGAACAGGAAGAAGCTAAAATTCAGGCAAGGAGACGAGTTTTCTTCCATGAGATACAATCATTAAGACATACATCTATTCCCGAAAGTTGTGTGATTGCTTGTGTGCTAAAGAATTGTGTCCATTACATGAATCAGGCACTTTACAAAACGGTTGAAATCTACTGAAAGTCGAACTTGTGTTTTTTTTTTTCATTTCCATTTAAAGCGGGGTAGACTAGAAATTTGTTTGTCTATACTGACAGGAGACATTACATTCTTCCAGTACATGCTCCGCATTTAAACAGTCACCATATTTTCGTGGTCAGAATCAGATAATGGACAAATGATATATTATAAAAATGAAAATACGAAACTACGAACACGCCATATGTACAAACATTATGAACTTCAATGAATTAAACTTACTTGTGATATTCTGCATAAAAAACAAGCACGCCGATTAAATAATTTAATAGAATTTAATAGAACACACAGCAATATCATGCATGGCGGATCAAATCAAGTTCAATTGGTGAGAAAGCTACATGAAGTTAAAAAGTTGACTTCTTTTCGTTTCTCTTTCAATTCATGAAGACAGAATTACATTGTATATCTAATGAAGAGGATTGTCTCTGTTGCGAACGATCGCTATATATAGCACTGTTAGTCGTCTGCGCAAATCCTAATCCCTAAATACTTAAATTTTTGCTTGATAATGTAATAACCCTGCTTATAACTTTATAAAGGACTCGCAAATTCAAAGTTTCAAAACGCACACTAAAATATTATTGCACACGGTGTATTTCAAAAAACATTTTGAATGCGTTGTGTGTAAGCATGTTAATAGCATCAATCTGCCGCCTTTTATTTTCCGTACGTAAAGCGCACAGAAACGTAACCAAACGTTACCAAATACAGTGAAATGCATTGTACGGCGTGGTACTATCATTAGAAGTATATCCCATTCCTTTTTACTTTTATTTGCTAGAAGCAGTCGTCAAACCATGCGTCATTTTCGTAGCGACATCATTTAGGAATTAGAATGTATGAAGATAATCGGTACTCATTTATTTTGCGCTACTGACATAGCATTTACATTTTCCAACTTTTATTGACATGCAGTATTATGTTACTGAATGGTTACGATTACGAATGTTGGTTATGAATTCAAAAGACTGGTTTATTAATCGAACTATAAAGGTAATAGCTGTTTTGAAAGTAGTTCGATGCAAATTCAAAACGCAATCGAAATCATCGTCATAGGGGGAACTGATAGCTCTAGAAAACTTGTTGAGGCTAGTAAAGATTGCCGTATGCAATCTTTGTAGAAAGTTTTGACTTAGGCCATCTTTCGAGTATTTTGAGAAATTATATAAAGAAAATTATTTGTTTTGATTATGTCAAGAATTAGTTTGAACTATGAGAACAAAAAGGCGCGGTTACCCAAACAATGTCGTAGTTCGAAAAGACATGATGGGTAAAGTGAATTCATGACTTGACTAATCCTTACTGAATTGATGATCACTACTGTAAACTATCAGTTATGTCTTGTAGATGATACCTCTGTAATCGTAGTCAAAATTCTTTTGAGCGATGAGACGAAAACCAACAAACAAAATGCCGTGTATCATCGCTCGAGATTCCAAATCAAATTCCGAATCAAATGGAATATCATGTTGTGGGTGAGCAGACTGTGTTACGATTTTTAAATGTTTCGAGCAGTTGTTTTTAAAAAAAAAAGAGAGAAAATGAGGCAAAGTTCAAAAAGTTAGAAAAAAGCACGTAAATGCCGGCGATCATGTTTGATAATCAAAGTAAGAGATTATAATCGGCCGTGCGGATGTATATGATTGCCTTATTTACATGTCTGATTTCTGTAAACTATGTTATATTTAAATGTACGTTCCCTTTCCTCCTTGATAAAAGTTGTGTTGGGTTTTCGCTATAGGCATTTATTAGGAAACACTGTAAAAACGACAACAAATGCGTACTATACATCAAGAGATGACCTATACATACATGAAACACAAAAATTTGTATACGTTCTGATATAATGCAACTGCTTGTTTGTTAGTTAGTTAGTTTGTTTGTTTGTTTGTTTTGAATTACCATGGTCTTTGTTGAGGGAAAGATGAAGAAAAGTAGTAGAGTGTATTACTCTCAAATCCGGATAATTGCGATAAGTGTGTATCCCCGCCCTTTCTATACAGGTAAACGATTTAAGCTTGGTATGCTATTATAAAAGCCTGCATGTGTCACGCAGAAGAACTGATTCCGCGATCACTTTTAACCTTACATAAAATTCACGTTTTAAGATAGTAACGACAGCTTGTAGGAGCTTGTAGGCGTCCCTGACTGTGGTTCTGAAGACAAAAGGGGACTGAAAAATTCTTTTACAAATTAGCAGACATGCCGATCCTCCAACACCGTTGCTCCATTCAGTCATTGATTCTGCTATCAATGGCGAAGAAAGAATACTGGTTGCGTCTTTATCCACCCCTTGATAGCAGGAAGTTTACCTTTCATTGTTTAAGGCTTCGTTGATGCGGGGTTTACTCGGATACAAGGCGTGAACAGTGTCGTCCGAGTTCTTTCATTTGAAATTCCTCAGAATACGCAATTCAATGGGCAATTAGCGCTGCTACTTCGCAAAGCTGTTAGCCAAATTCTTTGCAGACTTGACCTCTCACATGTCAGCTACACGCAATACACGACAAACAGCTATCATTACAAACATTCTGATTAAAAAACAAAACAAAATGAAGAAGCACACTTTTCAGTAGCGACACAGCTTTCTGTCCCTTTCTCAGATAGGTCCTACCTCTAAAAAAATACACAGATGACAAGAGTCAGAATATCCTCAAAAGGGAACACGACCTACATTGTATTTGGGCATTAATAATGTTTATCTTCCGATTTCTCTCCATGCCGTCGCGGCCCAAACCATCATAAGAAATAGGGCAATAAGTTTTATTAACCAGGGAAACAATAGTATGCATTACATAAATTTGGCGAATTATCACACGAATTGTCGACTTACTAAAAACGAGAATACATGTAATTGACAACTTATAGGCCCTACTATATCTCCAGAGATGAACTTTAAACAGCAAGGCACATACCAGGGAAAGAAAGTTATGATTATTTGAATGAATTCATTAATGAGGCCAATTAATAACCGTTGTAAAAGTACACACTCGCATACAGAGGTTTCAAGTTCGATTATTATGATCATTGTATTAGCTCATAGATAAAGTATTATAAATTCTGCGTGATCGTTCGTTGGAATTATTTTTTTCAGCGCGATTTGTGCGTCACATCAATCACCACTTCATGAAATATGGAGGGCATGTATCAAACGAAACTCGCTGGTCATGCAATCGATAGCCTTGGTCAGCTCACTATTATTGCGTAATTCTAAAGCCCTCACCTCTTGACCGCCGCGCGCACCATGCTTTGTTTTGTCTTCAATGGGGTCAAGAGCAATGCCTCATTAGCATACACCCTAGAAACGGAGGTGGAGTCTCAATCGGGCAAGAACAATTGGTGCGAAACGCAACGCAAAGGCGAGGGTTCGAAAAAAATGTAACCGAAAAAAATTGTCTCAGAAAAACTGTGATTTGGGACACTTGTACTCATTTTTACACGCTGAAATTTTCTGTACAAACAGATAAAACATCAAGGAATCAAAATCCGTATAAAAAATTTCGACCCGAGCACTGCTTCCCCTTCATTTGCGGCTCATTACGGGAAAACTCGCCGTGCGACTTATGACTCATTTTGTCGGAGCGCCACACACGTGATGCGCTCCGTCGGAATGAGTCAAAAGTCGCAAAAAATGAGATCGTAGTTATGCCTATATGTGAATTTTACAGACACTAAGCTTTACACTGATATGTAATACAACTCATTTGGACATCCCTATGGATCATAGAAACGAATATCATCTACGCTTATATGATGTCAGTCCATTTTCTAAATAACGGAGAAAATCGCTCTTAAAGTTCGGGCTATGTTCAAGCTAACAACCTGTTTCTTTCACTATAGACGAAACAATACAACAGTCCTGCTTAGCGACGGCGTTTACGCTCAATCGCACGCACTACCGTATACGGCATAGCTTGGATGTGTAAGATAATGACCCAATCGCAGGACAGGTCTATCATTAACTATTCTAACCAATACGGCAGCCCGAATGTAAACTGAAGTGCGTTTGTGTCCGTGCCGCTGCCGCCGCATGAATGAGTCGGTAAGCGTTGTGTGTCGGCTGCGGTGACTTAGTTGCCGCAAGTTTTTAACTCACAAACAATAGGAAACAGTAGAAAGAAAGAAAGAAAGGCACGCAATGCGTATTACAACAAGCGTCTTTTAGCGAGGGCCTTGATCGCTTGATCGATCTCCTCCCATATTGTTGTCAATGGAAACTAAAGGAGATGCGTTTAGCAAGTACCAATACCTATAGTCCATGGGCCAAGACCCGAAAAATGGGTTGTTGGTACCACTCGAGGTGGCAAAACTTTTTTGGTGTCATTTTGTTTGTCGGACATAGATACGCTTATCAAGCTATGATAGCATTTCCAAATGAGTAGCTTAGTCATAATAAATGAATTTTTAACCAATTTGGTTTCGTTTTTATATCCCTATACTTCTGAATCGAAACTAACCGCTATACAAAGAAGAGCACTGCCTTCTGTATGTCCATAGGTGTTCTGTTGTAAACGCGATGCGCTTAGTCTTTATTCAAGGCAGCGAAGGGAATATCCATAGGTTTATGATGTCCACAGCTGTCACGCGGTGCAATGCGCTTAGTCTTTATCTAGAACAATGTACCGTTATCATATCTAAAGTTCCTAATAAAAGGGATTATCTATACTGTTTTTATACCACCCTCTCAACAAATACATCAATTATCCCGTTCCTTCCGCAATTCTCTGAGTGCCTTTTTATGCCCTCAAACGAGATTCTTTTTGCCCGTCGCCAAAGGGGCAGACAGGTTGGTAATCCACCTGTGTGAAGGCAGTCAAGCGGTTCATTGTGTCCCCCTTTCCACGGTCAACTACATGTGCCAGTGAACAATGGAAATATCGATCGGGTGCGAGGTATGAATAGGGCGTGCGCTGATGAGCTCTCAGAATCTTTTGTTCTACACAAAACCAGGTACCTGAATGAGGTGACTGGGGTCAGCGAACCCGCATTTCTAATTGATCTCAGCCTTAACCTCTATGTACATGTTCGTACGAGTTTACAGCAGAACAAGCAAAAAACTAAATCACGAAAAGGTACATAATACTGTAAAACACGCTTTTTCCAAACAGAAGGAGAACAAATCCTGATAGAGTAAACTCCGATCTTTTAATCAAACCCACTTTTCTGAGCATTTTAACACAAAGAAACATGAATTTAGGCCACTGAAACAGGCACCCTTGTCTTCATTTTGGGAACCTGGTAAACCAGGTTCCCGTAGATCAGTTGCTCCCACGGGAACCTGGTAAACCAGGTTCCCGTAAGGAACGGGTTATAAACAAAAATCACTCTGTTCATTTACAACTTTATCAATTATAATGTATTGTAGTGTACCGGTACATTGTTTTTGCATAATATTTCATTGTTTGAATGGAAATAAAGCGACATTGGCATGGTATTAGCGTTTTCACCGTAGCGTTTTCAGCGGAAATGATAAATAATTGCTTTGTTGTTGTTGTTGTTTTTAGATAAAGGGATATACACTGTTTTATAAGCTTTGGATATTCCCTTCGCCGTCTTGAATATTAGACTAAGCGCCGTGGATATCATAACCCTTGGATATTCCCTTCGCTGCCTTGAATAAAGACTAAGCGCACCGCGTTTACAACAGAACACCTGTGAACATACAGAAGACAGTACTCTTCTTTGTATAGCGGTTGGTCTCGATTCAGAAGTAGAGGGATATAACAACGAGACCAAATTGGTTTAAAATTAATTTACTATGACTAAGCTACTCATTTGGAAATGCTATCATAGCTTGATAGGCATATCTATGCCCGACAAACAAAATGACACCAAAAAGGTATTGCCACCTCAGATGGTACCAATATCTGGCCTGGCCCATGGACTACTAGAGTGAATAGAACCTGAGAACCCATTGTAGGCGGGGATTCAAAAGACAGCATCAATAGAGGAAGTTAATGAAGTTAATTAACGATAGTCGTCTTTTCAGATCGTGTTCTTTGCGTGTACTAAAAACCTTCTAATAATGCACATGGTCGTAATGTTGCAGAGCATCAACGACTGCTTTCGTGCCTGCTCTGCTGCAGCTGTATACAGCCGTAACATTCTGAATTCCCGCCATATTAGGCACATTTCCCTTATAGGCGTTGCGTCCACATTATCTATCGCTTTTATCGCGCTTGCCAAAGCTGCACATAATTTATACTATACGTATCAGAAGCAAATGTTGATGTATAGGCCTAACAGTTTCATGTTGTTTTTTTTTATAATTATGATTGTATCATATTAATTTAGAATTATAGTGCTTCTTATTCTCGGTCACTTTTATGATACCATAGCATATAAAGAACCATTAACTTGTAGCTTAAACCTATTTTTATTTTTGTTTATTATTTTTTTTTATTACAGAACACCACATTTACAGTTACAATCTTTCTGCATTTGAGAAGTTCAGTATAGACCGATAGTCATATTTACAATTATATTCGGAATTAATGCTTTAAAGGCCGTCGTCGTATCGTTTTGTATTCACAAATCTTATATTGAAATAAGTGATTGCTTGATTACTTTCGGGTAAAAGAACCACCGGAAAAGGAACGCATTTATCTGTTTATTTTTTTTTTCTTAACGAACCTAAGCTAATAGCGAACCATATGAATTGTGTGATCTATGAACCTTCAGAATAATCAATAACCCCCCCCCCCCCCAACGAAAGGAAGCATTTCGTAGTGCGTCTCAGTACTCTTGTGTTTGTTTTTAAGGATGTGGCTTCTCTTTATGATTGCGATTGATGTTCAACTATTTCTTTCCCGCAAGCTTGAAAAAGAAGAAGCTAAAATTCTGGCAAGGAGACGAGTTTTCTTCCATAAGATACAATCATTAAGACATACATTTATTCCCAAAAGTTGTGTGATTGCTTATGCGCTAAAGAATTTTGCCCATTATATGTATCAGGCACTAAACAAAACAGTTGAAATCTACTGAAAATTGAACTTCGTTTCCTTTCTTTTTTTTTTTTGGTGTGTAATTTCATTTCCATTTCAAGCGGGGATAGACGACTAGAAATTAGTTTGTCTATACTGGTGGGAGACATTAGTGTTCCAGTACATACTCCGCATTTAAACAGTTGTCATATTTTCGTAGTCATAATCAGATAATGGACACGTGATATATTATACAAATGAAAATACAAAACAACGAACACGTCATATTGTATTATGCACAAACATTATTAGCTTCAATGAATTATACTTACCTGAAATATTCTACATAAAAAAAAAAACACGCGTGCCAATTAAACAATATCAAATCAAACAATATCATAGAATTAATAGAACACACAGCGATATCATGCACGGCAGATCAAATCAAGTTCAGTTGGTGAGAAAGCTCATTGAAGTTATAAAGTTGACTTATTTACGTTTTCCTTTCTATTTATGAAAACAGAATTACATTGTATATCTATTGAAGCGGATTGTCTCTGTTGCAAACTATTGCCAAAGATAGCATTGTTAATCTTCTGAGCAAATCCGAATCCTTAAAGTACACTAATTTTTGCTTGAATTGATAATGTAATAACCCATATGACTTTATAACGGACTCGCAAATTTAAAGTTTCAAACCGAATACTAAAACATTACATTGTACACGGTCTATTTCAAAAAATCATTCGAATGCGTTTTGTTAGCATTTAATAGCATCAATCTGCCTTTTATTTTCCGTACGTAAAGCGCACAAAAACGTAACCGACATTACCAAATACAGTGGAATGCCTTGTACGGCGTGATATTATCATTAGAAGTATATCCCATTCCTTTTACTTTTCTTTGCTTGAAGCAGTAGTCAAACCATGTGTCATTTTCGAAGCGACATCACTTGGGAATTAGAATGTATGAAGATGATCGTTACTCGTGTATTTCGCGCTATTATTATAGCATTTGCATTTTCCAACTGAAGAGTTTGTTTGCAAAAACCGATAAGTCCATATTTGCCAAATGGAGATATTTGCGATTAAAGGTCAAGAAAAATAAAGAGAATAATAAGAAAATTTTTGTTTCTTTTAACCATAACTTCAAAAATGCACCTGGATGTGTAGTGATCAATATATCATTTAAAAGGTATTATTTTGCACTTTATGACAGAGACCGTACTTTAAAATCTTAAAAAATGGACTTATCGGTTTTTGCGAACAAACTCTTCAACTGTTATTGACAGTATTTTGTTACTGTATGCTTACGATTACGAATGTCGGTTATCAATTCAAAAGACTAGTTCATCAATCGAACTATAAAGGTAATAGTTGTGTTGAAAGTAGTTCGGTACAAGTTCAAAACGCAATCGAAGTCATCGTCACAGGGTGAACTAATAGCTCTCTAAAAAACTTGTTTAGGCCGTAAAGATTGGCGTATGCAATCTTTGTAGAAAGTTTTGACTGAGGCCATCTTTTGAGTATTTGAGAAATTATATGAAGATTTTTTTAAAAATTATGTAAAGAATTAGTTTGATTTTGACTATGAGAATAAAAAGGCGCGGTTACCTCAATCATGTCGTAGTTCGATTAGGCATGATGGGTAAAGTGAATTCATGACTTGTTGAGAGAGAGAGAGAGAGAGAAGAGAGAGAGAGAGAGAGAGAGGCCAAGCAAGAGGCAATAGGCTACTTGTACATAATGCCCACCGACAGACACAAACACAGTATATCACAGCTAGTAGACGCTTATAATTGACCATGTCAGTTACGCTGGGGTCGCTCATAACACACAAAGGGCCTCCATGGAACACGTCAATTTCTATATGTGGGACAGTACAATATTTTCGCGATTTCGTGCCGAGTAAAGGAATGATATCCTTATGATTTCAGCTGGCGCGCGCTGCTGACCCATCAAATCATCACGTTACACCTTAGGTATCATCTTATAGCTGGATAATAATTTTCCTTTTACATGGTATGCGTTCGTTAGTGCCCTACAATGAAAAAGAAGACTCTTAGGGGAATTTTAGACGAGTATGTGAACCCATTATTTCCGGGACATCGGTAATGAATTAGCCATGCACGAAGTCGATGACCTTTCATGTCTCTTGGAAAATTTAAACAATATTGCATTCAGGTTTTAACCTTAACCTGTCAAATTAAAAAAAAAAAAAAATCATGTGAAAACGTAATTCAGTGATCATGATCTGCGGGGTCAACTCGAGGTCACCCGTGCGAGAACTTGAATATTCTAGACGGGGTTTTTCGGCTTGCCGACTGACTGGCAATAAGCAAGCAAGGGTTTCAAGCTCCTTGGCGCAAGTAACAAGCCTTTCGTATTGTCGGGAATCGTCTCATTTCATGCTTGTGCTGAAACTGTCGGCCGGGGAATGGCGCATGGACTCGCACGCGGTATACACCTGATACACACGTACCGTGTAAGCACTGCGGGAACCAGGGAGGTGAGATGGGATCATGCGGGAACCAAGCACTGGCGGCACGGGGCCGTGCGAAATCGCACCCAAAAGCCGCACGGGTCCGTGCGCCCGACCCGCACGGGACCGTGCGCCAGACCCGCACGGGTCCGTGCGACAGCGTGCGAGGGAGTATGGATCCGCACGCAGGCGTGCGGATCTGCACGGGGGCGTGCAGATCCGCACGGAGGTGCACGACTACACACGGGCGCGTACAGGGGCGCACGGAGCCATACGCTCCCGTGCGAGATCGCACGAACCTGCACGCAGCCGCACGAAGCGACCCCGTGCGCAGTGCGTGCGGGAGTAACATAACATAATGGTCTGACTGTACATGTGTATTTTCATTTGTACATTGTATTCTTCTAAAAAAAAAAGAAAAAAAGATGCAGAAATAATGTGAAGTTGAATAAAAATTCTGTACAAATTTTCTTCGTGTGTCATATTCTTTGCACACTACACAATTGCTGCCTGAAAAATTGAAGGGGACAGGGAATTGCTGCTGGCCAGGTACATGTACATGACTATTGTGTATGTTGCATTTTAGGAATGTTGCATACCTAAATGCATAGTGTTGTCTTTTGTCAAAGCAATTTATTAACACCTACGATGGGGCGCATAACTTCTCGGTGGCAGGGAGCATGGGTACAAGGGAGAGATTCTTGTTTCTTCTCCTTGTCTTAACACCTCCCTGATCTCAGTTTGTCTTTTATCACAATCTTCTGCTTTCCCCTTCCCCATTTTTTCTTTACTCGTCCTCCTGCTCCATTTTCAAAACAAATCTCCTCTCCCGCCTCTCCTCCTCTTTTTCTCCTTTTCTTCAAAGGGGTTGTAAATTCCTGGTCACTGACATCATCCTACAGGCAAGGAGCAACAAACTTGTCCCGCATCTTTTCGAATGTCAATAACCACGGAACCAGGTTTAGTCTTCCAAATTGCCTTCTCGAGCCACTCCAGGTGTCTGCGAGAAAAAAAAAAGAAGAATTCAGCAAGGCATGTTTTTCAGGGGCAGCGATTCCGTGCGGTTGAGCATGCGGAAAGCCGAGAGCTCCCATGCGGCAGATTCCCGCCGCTGATTGGCCGTCGGGTGACAACTGTTTATGTGTCTAATCTAACTGGAGAGACAATGGTGTTCTCAAACTGTAAAATCTCAAGGGGCTAGCTGCAGTAGTCAAGACTTTGTAGTGTGGGGTACAAACCTTCATAAAATTTGGGAGTGGTGGATAAGGGTGGGGACAGGGTGTGCAGCAATGTTGTGTACTAAAGGCATTAGAGGAGGATATTGGCAGGAAAGAGGAAAAATAAATTATAAAAGAGTATCAAGACATACCAAATGTTTGATAAATCAAGGGCACCCGTATACTTTACACTGCAGAGGATGCATCATATATGACAGAAAATAAAAAAACTCATATAATTCAAACAGCATTCTTTGTTTCTGCAATACGAAAAGCTTATGATATTCAAATTAATGATATTCTTGCGCCTAGTTTTTATTGCAACTGACTGACAAATTTATGTTGATGTAGTACAATCAGTTGCATGGTCAAAATCAGGGCTGCACACTAACCCATTTTTTTCTACCTGTCTGACCTATCTGTCGGACCAGTCAGTACCCAGTTTTTCCATGATTTTTTTTTTTTTTAAACTGGTCCATTCCCGAAAAAAATTACTAACTAGTTCGACAGTGATTCTTACTGGTCAGGGACAGTCTGACTAGTGCCAGTGTATAATATTGTCAAAATACTTTGATACAAAGTGAAAGATGGAGAGCATCTACTTTTTTCTAGTTTTTTACGGCTATGCAGCCTTAATCAGAGACAGATAAAATACAATTTCTGTCAATTTTCAAGCTACAGTTTGTAAGTATAGAATGGAAATTTTGCAATTCCATCAATTCCAGATGTTCCTCGGATTCTGTAAAACTTTCACTCCACGGATCTTCTTCTACTACAAAAAGTGAAATACAAAAAGTGAAATTGAACATGAAATATTTTCCCAGCATTTCAACAGCAGGAATACAGCACTGATATCCCAAATCTACCTAGTTTTGGCATTTTGTAGAAAAATTTTCATTTCATTTCATTATAGAGGTGACTCACTACATTACGCTGACACACAAGCAACAGACAATGAGATGTTTCAACCCTTGTTGTGTTCGCCAACTGGCACAGATGTCTGGAAAATAACAGTCCACACATGTGACCGTACATCACAAAACCAACAAAAAGTCGCCAGACATGGATTTTTAGTTAAGGTCAGATTCTGAAAGAAGAAACTTTAAGCTTTATGATGATGTATTACTCAATTCAAAGGGACTCCCTTAACCTATCGAAATACTAGAAAGAAAGCACACACTCTGGAAAAGTGTTAACAGAGAAAAGAGGCTCTGAAGTACAGAGTCTATTCAAGCCTTAATCTTTTGATAGCAAGCTGTGCAATCTGTGCCATGAAAGGGGCAAAACACAGGATGTACAGATGTAAACCACCAGAGCACCAACAATGAAGGGAATACCAGATTAAGCTGAAATTTAGCATGTTCTATTAACACATTCTGTCCATGATTAATGCCAACTTTCGCATCAGTAGCGTTATCTTTTCAAAAGTTATTAGACTTGAAATTGAAGAGTGTGCTAGGGATTTCAAGAAATGAAAATGTCCCTCTAAAACTTACCTGATCATTATACTCTCCCAAAAAAAAAAAAGGATGTAGAAAAACTGCTGAAAACACACTTTCTCATTCATGTTATGATCTCAAATTAAAGCATAATGTAGAAGCAGGATATGAAAAACTCAAGATTTGACTTGGTTGACCCACTTCACCTTTTTTGAGTCCTCACGTAAAATCAAGCGGTGCGACTTTTTTGTCCATTTTGTGATGCACGGTCACATATGGAGAGTTACCTGGTAACTATTGATTCCCTATAATTTCTATTGTCTGTATCACCGTGGTCTTCTCGTTTGAGGCAAAGTGCCACACCTGAACGGGCTTGATGATTTCACAACTTCAGGTTTGGATGAATTACTGTACACTGATGGAATACCTCAGAGGTAGAGTGACCTGGGCACATAAAGGATTCTGAAGTAAATGTCAGTTTGTGTTGCTTCAACTAAATCTTGCCCAAATGTCAAAGATTTAAAGATTGTTTAGAGATATACATATTTCTTCCATTTTGCCACAAATTGCTACAAAGTGACCTGTTGCAACCCTAAGCATTATCCCCTGTATGCATGATAATGTCTCAAATTTGTTAACATTGAACTTTTTAGTGGTAGGTGGTTTCATGGGACAGCATGTATCTCTCTTTTTTTTTTAAAGTAGAGCAAAAGGAAAGATCTTCTCATTCTCTCAGGACCACATTCACATTCAAGAAAGAATACATCGTGCATCATGAAACCATCTACCACTAAATGTTCTATCAGCATGAAAACCTTCAAAGAACATAAAGTCTGAAGTTCTTTTTACTGAACTTTCTGATTGGCCGGGTCTCCGGTCATTTTTTAAAAGGTTGTTCGTCCAGATACACTTGGGAAAATTGTGCATTGTATGAAGCTTAAAATTTATAATACACTAAAAAATACTAGATTAAAAATCATAAATTTCTGTGAAAGTAGGTGGAGGGAATAAAAAAAAAAAGAGAGTAAATAATGCATCGGAATGAGTGAATACACTTTTAATCTGTTATTCAATCCACTGACTTCTTCCGGCCAAGATTATTCTTTCCAACAATCGGAAAAGGTCTATTCCCTCTCTCAAGACCAAATCTGCTCTAAATATTCCATGTTCATTGGGATTTACCCATGAGTCAACTCCCAGTTTAAATTGTGTAATCCCCGCAGGGTGTGGAAGGACACTGGAAAGTCGTGGGGGGGGGGGGTCTTGTGACAGTTTAATGTAAAAGAAAGTTCTCCAACAAGATGAAGGAGGAGGTACAAGTGTCGTGGGACTTTTGAAACTGTAATTTGGTTTAAAAAAGCAGTCTACCTAATTCCAACATGAAAAATAAAGGTCAGCGTTTCTTACAGCGCATTTGACGGACTACCAGCTAGCAAAGACAACACAAAAGCTTGAAGAAGATCATATGCAGCAGCAAGGAAGTACCCAAAAGGGCAACTCTTGTTACAAATGTATCAGGACAAAAAAGAATATATGGGTTACAAGGCTGCAATCCTGCCGGCCTGGGGGCAACCAAAAGTAAATGTCTTGCCAGTTAGACTCTTCAAGGCACTTGCTGTGCATGGCAACCATTTCAATTCCCACAATGGGGTTGCCATGATATTGTGAACATACAGCAGCAACAACAACAACAAATTCACTCAGGTTGATTTTCATTAAGGCCTGAAAATGTCTGTCAGTACAAAACAAGAATAATTCTTCATATCTAAGTACTTTCAAAGATATACTTTTTTTTTCCCATTTGCACATAAATCTTAAAAGCCTAGAATCAAGTATCAGCAGTGCTTCGACACTTTTGCACAACCCTCCTTTTTTTTTTTTTTTTTTTTTTTTAATGTGTAACTTTGGTTTTCTGTCTACCACCTACAAGAAAAAAAAAAATCAGTGTACATGAAAAACAATAAACTGCAACACTGACATTTCAAAACCATCACTAATGGGATGCCTGGTTATTTCTTCACCGCAACCTTGCCAAGAGTTTTAAAAGCTCTTTTCTTGTCCCGCGGGTAGTGGGGAATGAGATCAACAGACCATTAACTATGAATTTCTTTTTCTTTATCTAACGATGAACATTAAAAAAAAAAAAAAAAGAAGTTGGATATTCGATCTGTTATGACACACTTCAGACCAGAAGGTATTACATGATATAACAAACAATCAAAATTTACTTTTTATGCGCCATGATGTAAACCTCCTGTGTGCCACATTATTCTGCATGAGCCAGCAACGTAGTCATGCTTTGGGCAAACATTCTGTTTTTCAAATCTATGTAATAAGTTTTTTATAGATTTTTATTACGCTGGACCTGTAATGAACAAGTTGTAGAGAAAATGCCAAGGATTGCTTTGATGTCAATTCCATGACTATATAAATCTATGACTATTTTTTTTTTGTCAACTGACCAGAAGCTACATTACTGTAGAGGCACGACTTCTGCACACAGAACAGTGACAGAAACGTATAGAATTTTCTCGCAAATCCATTTGATAGTGAATCACCATGTATGATATTTATGTTCAATACGTAAGATCATCCACTGTATGTATTGGTATAATTATGATATGTGTAGGCTGCTAAGAAACACTGTATTAAGCGCGGTATAAATGTTAATTATTATTATAATATGATGCAAGGATGTGTGACAGGAACGGAGTGGTGAGAAATGCTTTCATTGTGTACTTTCAAATTAGCATTTGGCGATTAATCGATCAGTTTGGGTGGGTTTGCGCGTTCGAGCAAAACATGCAAACTTACTTGGCACACCGTCGACTGCATCGAGTGTGCGACTGTGGGACATGGAGAGTTAATACATGTCTCAACTCTGTAGGGTACTTTCTCTTTTCAGAAGTGTCCTGAGCAACCATGTATATTTCGATAACTACAAAATACAGATTGCGTACAATGATCAATTGTACGCAATCATACGAGTCATAGAGTCAATTAATTCTTCATGCATTTATAGTATCTCGGTGTATCACAGGCAATTAGCCTAAATTACTCAATTCCGCCAGTTAAAAAGAGGCTGGTTTTGATGAATCATATATATCATTTCACTGCACTGACTCTCTTTCCATTTTTTTTTTTCAAATCTGACCTCACCTACATTGCAAGTGTGGGCACTTTTGTTTTTTTCTCTCTCCTTTACGTCCTATCTATTCCAGTATCACCTGGCATTGTTCGTAGAGTAAGCATGAGTGCTAACTCTGCTCAAGGGCATACTGCATATATAGGAAGTCAGTCTTTCTGTCACACATTGACGCCCCTCAGGCAGAGAATGAGAGTGACAGACAGACATACATACATACATACATACAGACAGACAGAGAGGGAGAGAAAGCCACGCCCCCAGGGGTACCGAAGGAACTTTCACATCAGTATCTCCTCCTCCTGTTGAGCTACCTTAGCTGGAACATTAGAGCATCATCAATTGATGCTGGAGTGGATTACCGATACATGGTTACGGAAACCCTGCTCCCGCAGAAGCAACCTGAAGAACACATTTTCGCTTTGTTGTTGTTTCTTTGTAGTTGTTTTTTGTTGCTTTTTTGCCTTCGTTCTTGTTGTCAAGACTATAGGGAGAGATAAATGGGGAGATAGAGAAAAAGAGAGATATAAAGAAAGAGTGGGAGAGAGCAGAACAGATGCTCATCAGCATGACAAATGTCTGCCTATGAGGATCTGCTTTGGCAACAGCAGACGCAGCACGGATGAGGGTGAAACTTAATTCGGCCAAAAATACCCCCTCCCTTGTGGCTCTGGAAAGTGAAGTAATGTGGTACTCCTTACCTAACAACAGGAAGGCCTTAAAGGAAACCAAAACCCAAAGAGAAAATTCACTTTTCTAGCAAAATCAAAAAGCGCTTGACTAACCGCTTTCAGAAAGCAAGGGGGAATAATTGCTACCCTTTACATGTGTCAGTATCAAGTTGATAGAATGTGTATTTTTCATGAAAAAGGAAATTTTGTGGAATTCCCTTTGTCTTCTTTATATTGCTGTTACGGGTTAAAGTAACAGGGGAAACCGTTGTAGGCCTATAACATTTTGCAGAAAAACAAGGAAAAGTAGAAATTACGCGGTGCGTACTATATGTCCCCGCCGGAAGTAGCATTTTGTAGCAAAATGTACAATATAGGTAAAAAATCAAGGTCAAAGGTCAAAATTCTGTGTAAAAAGTTTTGAAGCCCTCACCTAGTGCCATCACATAAAGCAAACGGAATCAAAATCGGGTTAGAAATGGCGAAGGAGTAGCATTTTGTAGCCAATGTACAATACAGGTCAAAAATCAAGGTCAAAAGTCAAAGAAGGCAAAGGTCAATATTCTGTGTAAAGTTTTGAAGCCCTCACCTAGTGCCATCACATAAAGCAAACGGAATCGAAATCGGGTTAGAAATGGCGAAGGAGTAGCATTTTGTAGCCAATGTACAATACAGGTCAAAAATCAAGGTCAAAGGTCAAAGAAGGCAAAGGTCAAAATTCTGTGTAAAAAGTTTTGAAGCCCTCACCTAGTGCCATCACATAAAGCAAACGGAATCGAAATCGGGTTAGAAATGGCGAAGGAGTAGCATTTTGTAGCAAAATGTACAATATAGGTAAAAAATCAAGGTCAAAGGTCAAAGAAGGCAAAGGTCAAAATTCTGTGTAGAAGTTTTGAAGCCCTCACCTAGTGCCATCACATAAAGCAAACAGAATCGAAATCGGGTTAGAAATGGCGAAGGAGTAGCATTTTGTAGCAAAATGTACAATATAGGTCAAAAATCAAGGTCAAAGGTCAAAGAAGTCAAAGGTCAAAATTCTGTGTAGAAGTTTTGAAGCCCTCACCTAGTGCCATCACATAAAGCAAACGGAATCGAAATCGGGTTAGAAATGGCGAAGGAGTAGCATTTTGTAGCAAAATGTACAATATAGGTCAAAAATCAAGGTCAAAGGTCAAAGAAGTCAAAGGTCAAAATTCTGTGTACAAGTCTTGAAGCCCTCACCTAGTGCCATCACATAAAGCAAACGGAATCGAAATCGGGTTAGAAATGGCGAAGGAGTAGCATTTTGTAGCAAAATGTACAATATAGGTCAAAGGTCAAGGTCAAAGGTCACAACTGAAATTCTGTGTAGAAGTTTCAAAGCTCCCATGTAGTGCTATCATATAAAGCAAACAGAATCAAAATTGGCTCATAAATGACAGAGAAGTAGCAAATTTAACATTTTGATCACGCACGGACGCACGGACGGACGGACGCACGGACACACACACGTACGGAGCCCGTTTCATAGTCCCCTGCTCGAACTCGTTCGGCGGGGACAAAAAAGTTAAGTTAGCTTTTAATACAGTACTCCTTGATTTGCTTACTTCATAAGCTGTAATTTCCAGCTTCCAAAACAGATTTTAAACATGATACCCTGCTATGCAAAAAATGTGACACAGGGGAAAAAAAGAAGGAAAGTTTCTATAGTCTGCATGAAAACATGCCATTTTAAGCATCAATTTAAAGTACATCTGTTCTTTCATTCTTTAAAATCAAACCATTTTTTTCACCCTAATTATCATTACAGAGAGCTCTGTTATCAAAGTAAATTAAAGTGCACATTTTTGTGCTGGCTGAAAGGACTTCCGTGGTTTTAATACTCTTTCCTTTTCTTTTTTTTTTATAGTTTTGTTTGATAGTAAAAAGGTTTTGAATAATAGTAACATTCAATACAATACAATACAATACAATATTAGTATTTCTATAGCGCTCTTACAAATAGTACAAATGTATCACAGCGCTTCACAAATCCATCTTTCGCTCGGGAGGTAGGAGAAAAGAAAGATAGGAAAAAAATACAACAGACAAGGAGAGAAAGAAAAAAAAAGTACATAATGAATCAATCAGTTATTGAAAAGGAAAGTCTTCAACGACTTCTGGAAAACTGACAGAGATGGTGATTCCCTGATACTTTGAGGGAGCTGATTCCATAGGCGTGGGGCAGCTGCTGAGAAGGATCTGTCTCCTGTCCGAGTGAGAGTCCTAGGGACAGACAGCCGGGTTGGGTCTTGGCCTGACCGCATTCCTTGTCTTTTAGATTGGTGACGTGAAAGTAGACTCATGAGGTAAGATGGAGCACAATTCTGAAGACATTTGTACGTGATTGACAGGATTTTGTAGATGATTCGCTTTTGCACAGGGAGCCAGTGTAATTGCTGAAGAAGAGGAGAGGCATGGTCACGCTTCTTGGCTAGAAAAACCAGCTTTGCAGCACGGTTTTGAGCACGTTGAAGGCGCTGGACATTACTTGAAGAAGTACCTGACAGCATGGAGTTTGCATAGTCTATTCTTGAGGTAACGAGAGCTCTCACAGCATGCTCACAAGCTTTCTTATCGAGGAAAGGCCTGATACGTGCAATATTTGAGAGATGAAAATGAAGCGAACTGCTTAGAGAAGAAACGTGGTGATTCAGCTTCATGGAGGAGTCAATTTCGACACCTAGGCTTTTAACTGAACTTGATGGATGAATGACGACATTACCAACAGTCAGGGTGACATCAGATATCAAGGGATGGAACCGCGGATTAGCGACAGCAAGGAATTCAGTTTTGTCACAGTTCAGTTTCAACAGATTACCCTCCATCCACAGCTGTAGGTCCCTGACACATGCAGATAATGTGGTGAGAGCAAGTTCAATTGCCTGACTGTCCTTCGGGTCTGCAGAGGTGTAGAGTTGCACGTCGTCAGCATAGCTATGATGCTGTATGCCCTCATGGTGATTGATGATGTCAGCCATGGGTTGAGTATATAGACTGAAAAGTTGCGGGCCTAGTACGGAACCTTGAGGAACTCCGAAAGCAAGAGACATTGGTTCCGAAAGCTCACCTGTAACCTTCAACCTGAAGCTGCGGTCGGAGAGGTAAGAGGTGAACCAAGCTTTCACACTCCCGGAGATGCCAAAGTGGCTCGTTAAGCGAGCCAGCATAATATCATGGTCAACACAGTCAAATGCGGCAGACAGGTCTAAGAAGACGATGAAGGTAACGAGCTTGTTGTCCAGTGCTCTGAGGATGTCGTCTTGTACCTTCAAGAGAGCAGTCTCAGTACTATGCCAACGTCAACCACTCCTTCCCAAGACAATACCCCACCATATCAAATAAACTGCAAATGAATGCAACCTTGAAAATTGGTTAAAATCAGCCATCGTTCTGAATTCATCAATAAATTGTCCTTGAAATTTGTCCACTTCATGACCTGTTATTTCCTGCCTCCCAGCAGACTTGAGTAGAATATGCTCGTAAATGTCACACAGGAGGAAAAAGGACAGTAACTGCAGTTCTTCGATCTACACCTAGTGGGTAAACTGTGATTGAAGCAAACTTGAAAAGTGCAGTCAGTCCTTCAGAGAATCAAGGAAGTACCCTCCCCTTTAAAAATAAAAAATACAAAAGTTCGCTACCTGGCCAATAGACCATTTTGGTATTATTACTATTAAACATTTATTCAAATTATATGTATGCTCTGTTATTATAGGTAGAACTTGCCCTACTTAGCAACAACTAAATGAAATCCTGCCTTAGAAACTAAATTGGAGGGGGCCGGTGGAAAAAAAAGAAATGGCTTGTTACTAGGCTGTAGAAAAAGAAACATCCGTGAATTGTAATATATCAACAATAACAACAACAAAAATGGTCTCTTGCAGTAGGCAAAATTGAACTGGCTATAAAGTTTCACTTAGGTATTCCTTTCTCTATTTTCTTCCCCGATAGACAAATTGAGTTGGATTTGCAGAAAGGTAACATTTTCAAAAACACTAAAATAGTCACACACTTGTTCAGACAATTACCCTCTAATTTTTTTTTTTTTCAAATGATCTTGAAAACTGGTGACAATAAGTTGCCTCTTGGACTTCCACAGAATGCTATACTTTTACAGAATCATTTATTTTTACGAGAGCATTATGTTTATGCTGCAGACTTCTCTTACCTCTGCACTGTGCAATATGAAAACTCCTCTGAAATGCATGATCACATCGACTTTCTTCATGGTTTTCTGATGAAAACATTCTTCTCTGCATAATACTCAAATGCTACGATGCCTCAACCATTTGGGGATCTAGTACTCGCTTCAGTCGTCCATCTCAAATTCATACAGTCCATACCAACTTTACTATAGACAGTAGGGATGCCAACCTAAACAGAATAACATTATTTTATGGACTTAAAAAGCTGATTTTTTAAGGAAAATAGCATTTTACCTATATTTCTATAGACGCGTGACCTGAAATTTATGAAACCTGCCATCTTCTTGGCCAAAGAAAAAAGAATAAAATACTGGAAGAGTAACAGTTGGTATCTCTGGGAATGCTGCAATCTGAATGAAGTCAACCATACAGAAGCCAAAATATAATGACTGTTTAGTGATGAAACATACTCCAATTTCATTTCAGAAGCTTCCCAGCACTTACTTGAAGAAATCCCAATGCAATGCAACACCAACACTCGGTCGAACCAAGTTTGTTATTCAAATGTGTTTGAGCGTGTAAACCAACAGATTGTGCTGTTTATTCAAACGACAGTGTTTTATCAAGCTCTTGACTTACAGGCGATTTTCCATATCATTTTCTTATATCTTTGGACCTTCTTTTCGGGCAAGTAAAATTCATGTTCAAGCAAATGTTCTGCAACAATGTGAAAATCTACTTGCCATACTGGGCAAGTGGTACAAAAAACTGTTATGTACAAAAAAAGGTAGTACCCTGCATGGGGTACTGGCTAATTACTTCTTATATATTCAAATTCACCTGCTTTACAGTACTTTGGTTGACCTGTACAATAGAAACTACTTTACATTGTAATCTATGTCGGGAAAAAAAAAAGATACAGGAAACACGGCAACTACTTTGTAGTAATGTGAACCCCATGTCCACCCACGTAATCTTCCTATACACACAGAGTTTCTTTGGGTTTCATCTACCTTGGCAATGTTTCTGCATCTTGCTAGGAAATCCAGACACCCTGCAGGCACCCTAAACGCCGGTGAAAACCTCGTTATGAAGAAACGGAATCTCGTAAGTTCAGTTTTCCCTACAACACACATCCACATCAGAGCATCCATACAAAGAAGAAAAAAATCCTTTTTTGGTAAGCAGGAGCTGTATCAATTCACTGCCGCAAAAGACAGAGTACTGGTGTGCGATTACGTGCGGATTCGGGCGAGTGCTGCCGGAATATTTTACCTCTCTTCCTCCCGTGTCAGGGCCAAAACAAGCGGCAGACTTAATCAATCACTACCCGGACACACGGGTTACATGTGCTGATCAGAGCTGCGGAGAGTGATTTCAAATTTCTCTTCATGCGTTCGCAACAGATAACCGTCATCTGATTTCCAGTGGGATTCCATGGTTATGCCCGACATTAATCCCCCTACCCCATCCCTCCAACCACTAACACACAACTCGACCCCAACAAAATTCACACTTTGTGCTTGCACCGATACTAAAGTGTGAAACACAAGACTGCACTGGACAATTTTGCCATTTCCTTTTTGAAGCAGCCAGCTCAAACAGAGAAGAGTAATCAATCAACTGAGTGTGTGTTATTGCATGACTCCCAACTACATCTGAAATTTTTGAAACGGTGGCAAACTTTCACACTATCCTCTCATAACTTCTTGTGCTCAGTATACACTCTATCGGTGAAGTTGTTGCACTCAATTTTACCCACGAGTGTCATATTACAAATAATTAATACTACATACTGAAGTCTGGCATTGCATAATAATAATAATATGTATTAGGGGAAAAGGGGGTCAACTTTTAGCTTTCTGACTTCACAATGAATGATAGCTTTCCCGCTGAAGGTCTTTACATGCAATAATGGTTTCGTACCAGAGCAGAGCGGGCTCTGAAAAATTCGAACGAGCCGTTAGTTTGACTCGACACGGTACCGCGATAATCAATGTACACGTATTGTACGAAACCATTATTGCATGATTACTAAGACATGAGAGCATTTTGGGGCGAGTAAGTCTCACAGTCTATGAAAGGTACTTTAACCTGAAACACAAACTAAGACAAGGAAACTTAGGGAAACTTTTGAGGTACCAAAACTTTATATTATCTTTAAAGGCACTGTTGACAATATGTCTCCAGCTTCAAAATATGAATTACATCATGCAAGTAGCAGACATGTCAACACTAATAAATAGCACTAGATTACAGGTTTTAACCAAACTGGTCCCCTTTTTCCGATAATGAATTATGTTTGTTAAAAAAATAAATCAGCAGTTGCGATCTTATTAACTAGAAATATAGACAGTGACACTTGATAAAAATCTGCAACCATAAATAAGGTTATTGTTACCTGTAGGGAGTACTTTGGCACAATATCTAATCTCTACATAGAATTATGTGCCACTCAGCTTCCTGAAGTCCAGCTTTCGTGATGTATAACCGATGCAAATCAATCTTCACAAACCTGGTTTATATTTGAATATTTGCACCGTTACCATTATCACAACATTACTTGCACACAATGGAATCTCACAGACACGAGAGAGGACGAGACAGTATGTACCTGCACACATCTATCAAAACCAGTTTTGCTGGCAAGGTTTCTTACACACAGAACAAGGTTTTGACACACACCAATGGAAGTAACCCCATATATCATCAACATCATTTTTATAAATTCTCTTTCTTTACTAGAACAAACTTTTTTGAAGAATCCTTTACTCATCATATATCGGACGGACGAAAATTGCCACCTTATCTGACCCATGTGTCTCTCCACTTTACTGATTACCCTGTTGGCAATCCTGAAAATGTTACCATGATCTAAGCCGATGTACGTAAAGGTCGTTCTTTGTTGAGTCCTAATCAAATTGTGGAAACTATATTCTGTTCCCCTACGAGCATCTAAATGCAGTACTAGAGACAGTCGAGTCCAGTCCCCTAATCTAGCACAAGTCTAGCACAACTCTCGCAGGTTGTGCTAGACTCTTGCTAGGCTGTCTAGTGCTATCTCTACCTCAGATTCACCCCAGACTCATCCAAGATGCTTTGCGCCGTGACCGTTCTAGAGTCCCCATTATCATGGGTGAACATGGTACGTCTCGGAGGTTGTGCTGTGTTTTTTTTTGTTTGTGTGTTTGTGTGTTTGTTTGTTTGTTTGTTTGTTTGTTTGGTTTTTTTTTTTTTTTTGGGGGGGGGGGGGGGCTCTTAACAGGGTATTAGATTGGGCTACTTCTGCATCTGGATGTAAGAACTTTGAATTAAATTGAAATCCTTTGGGGATCTGTCCCTTGCGGCCATCATGGGGGTCACCTGTACCAATACTTGGTGTTCCCTGATCCCCTCCAAAAATTATTCCTGCCAAGTTTTCTCAACATCTGGCCGGGTGACAAAGATATAAAGAGTATGAAAATGATGCACAACACAAGACATCCAATGGATCAAAACAGCAATCTCAACAGTAAGCAAACAGGGTGAGGTTTCTGACTAAACAGTTCACGACTTTGTGAGATGTGGGACTTACCGGCTGCACACCGTAGAGCACACACTCTCTGCTGTGTTGAGGAATATCCAGACGATATGGGGTTGGCAAGACCCTGTCAAAAGGCACTTCTTCTGTGTTTCCAAAGTCTATGTACTTCACCTGTACAACAGATTACATATAGGAAGTGTAGTTATGCCTCAACACACAGTTTGAGTTTGCTACTACAAGCATTTCCCACAGACGCTTGCCAAGCATACTCTGCCTCAACACAGTACATGACCATAACACAAGGAATAAGTCCAGCTAAATTTCAAAATGAATTTCCTTGCCTCCTGCTCCCCAAGAATATCTCTTTATTGCTGCATATGGCACCTCTGACGAAACATAACATCATACTATTAAAAGAAACACGCACTCAGAGGCTGCAATGTCATTGTTATGATGGGTGCATAGTGTTAACCCTAAAAAGACTGGGCTATTTTGGTAGCTCGAAAGACTGGGGGGGGCCTAAAGGGCCCCCCCTTAAGATCTCGGCCGTGGATTGCGCGATCGCCGCGGAAATTTGCACAGTGGTAGTGTGCGATGTAATCTACAAGATCGTATATTTAAATTTTCCAAAATAGTCTTCTTTTATTTTATTTTGATTAATTATGCTAATTTATGCAAGAAATCAGACTCTTTGATCTAAATCAGTAAATAAAGCTCCAAAAGTGCTCATTTTTGGTCTAATTATTCTTTGTGGCATTCTCCGCAAATGTACTTGAAAAAGAATTCGGTATCAAAATTAATTTCTTATTTGTTTTATTGTTTTATGAATTTCTTACGTATTTCTTTGTTTTTTCGACCTTTTGTTTTTGCTTTTATTTAAACAAAATTTGTGGCAGACACTTTTTGAAGCATAATAATACTAAAACAAATTAATTTTAGCCATTGAGAGTAAAAATAAGCATATTTATATGAACCATGTGAAAAAACTCAATTTGCATTGACTTTGTACACAAAATCACATTTTTGAGCCATTTTCGGTCTCACGTGCATGTACAAAAAGTTATGTAACTTCAGAACCGTACCCCCGGGCATCACAAATTTGGCGTCAAAATGTGCGGGAAACTCGAAAGAAAAAAGTCATAGAGCATCGCGGCGAGAGAATTGCGTGTTGCAGAGTAATCGCGCGAAATGTCGAGGGGGGGGGCCTTTTAGGCCCCCCCCCCCCAGTCTTTTTAGGGTTAAAAGGAGAGCATGTAATGTTTGAGCAGCAAAACTGCATTTGGAATCAAACTTGCAAGATGTTCTACTTGGTAAAGTACACAGCTGTATCATTTATTGTGTGCATGATCACAGTATAGTTAAAAAGGTCAATAACTACCACATGAGCAAGCTATAGCCAGTAGATACAAGCTAGGACTCGGCATGAACGATTACTATCACTCTTATCTTTACAACAACTAAGTAAAGGTTCTATGCAAACTGTCAATAAAATAGCTTCAAAGTGATTCCTTTCTTCAGAACATTGAACATGCATTTAAATGCCTTAATGGTTACAGTCATAAAAGAATAGCTCAGTTTGAATTTTCCCCTTTTCACAGGATTCTGAAACTATGCTCAGACTTTTAGCAGTCCTATCATGACATTTGACATTCAAAAGGTGGTGCAACATATCTGAGCTGGTTTCCTTCATTCAAGTCTACAAAGCAGAGCAAGAACTCCAAACAGAAATTTAGCATTGGATAATTGTGACTAAAGCTGTAAGAGAATTCCATTAGTCCCATGTGTGTAAAACTGTGTAGCCCAGATCCCTGAAATGCTACATAACAAGACTCTCAGAGAATCCCACGCGTTTAACATCAAACCACTTCGGGTCCTCACCGTTATGCATTCCTCTGTGATGCCGATGACCCTTGCCCTGTACCACATGTTGTCCAGTGAGAAGCGGGCACACAGGCACTGGCCGATGGACACAGACCCCGCCCCCAGAGGGACCACCCTCTGACCATTGCATTCCTTCTGCTGAGCTTCCATCAGGAGCTGGAACTCTCGGACTGGCAACGAAAGATGAACAGGAAACTCAGTGACTAGAGAGATGTGAAAGCGGTGCAGTCAAACCTGCCCATAGCGGCCACCCAAGGGAGACAACAAAAGTGGCCACTACAGACAGGTGGCCACTACAGACAGGTAGCCACTATAGACAGGTTTGTGGCCATTTTGATTTCAACACTTTCATTGTATACTAGCATAAAATACTGCATGATATTCTTTAAAAAAAAAAAGACAAATAAGTTTGCATGAGCAACTACAGTTGCTCATGCAAACTTATTTGTCTTTTTCGGGGGGATTTTTTTTTTGGTACAATTTACTTCATTTTAAATTTTCTCTCACCCTACTTCTGTTCTCTTGATAGGACCCAGTAGAATTCATGCAATGAATGTAAAAGTTAATGTATTCACGGCTGATTTAACGGTTGAGCTAAATTTTTGTGGCTGCAATATAAAGGGTCTATATGACAGCAATTTCATGCAGGGGGATTTTGAAGTGGCTGCTATAGACGGGTGGCTGCGAAGACAGGTTTGACTGTATGTCCCTTTGGCAAACATCAAACAATTTTGCATGGTTAAAGGATGTCTCCCAACCTTGTGTATGATATCTAAGGTATTACTTGAAGAGTTTTTATAAGAGAGAAATGAAGATCCACCCCCTTCACTTGCGAATACACTCCCCTCTTAAACAGAGTTAACAGTTAGAACTATTTCGGGTTTGGTTAAATTCACCAGAAATCTGTAGTATGAACTCCCAATCCATCATAAAGAAGTTTCCAGTTTTAGCATTCTGAGGAATGGTCTGCGTTACCTACCTCTACAGTATCCAAGCCTATGAAAGGAATGTAATTTTCAGGGTTGAAAAAGGGACATATGAACTTCAAAGCAACACCAAGTTCTTTTAGTCCTTTGAAGGAACGTTGAGAACGCACGAGGATAGGCGAGCAGAAAGATGAAAAAAGAGGTGTTCTTCAGCTGAAAGCTAGTTCTGCTTGGAACCACTTGTCAGGACTTTTTAAAAACTTTTAAGAACTCATGCAAGATGGTGAAACTACGAAACTCTCTAACTACTGTACACACTATGGAAAGTTTGCCATAAATCATATCAGAAAATCAGTCATGTTTTCTTTCCTTTCCTTTATTTTTTACACTTTCCTCAGATATCTGTGACCTCCAAAAACATTTTCATGCTTGAAAATAATTAAAAACACACTTCCTTAAAGGCATTTTCATATATTACATAAATGTCATGAATAAATAGATCTTTTTCACCATATGAAACAGCCATCAAGTAGTTCTAGTGATCACTTCAAACATCATCTAGGGATTGTGTGTTCACAGTTTTGCAATGGGAGAGTAATTTTCACTTGAAGTGTGTAATTTCTAATTTGAATGAAGATCTCTGATATCTACTCACTTCTAGAATGGTTTATTCCCTCCCCTAGGTCTGCATGGTGGCCACTGAACCACTTAAAGAAGTTTGCTAGCCCCTAACCCTAATAATGTTTCCTTCTAGGCTCAGTGAGAATCAAAGGGCTTTTAAGAGACAGAAATTTGAAAAAAAAAATTGTGGACAGTGCACGATGAAAAAAACCTAAGAACAATAACAAAAAACATGGCTCAACAGCTTGCTTGAGCCATTGGTGAGCTCAAAAAAGCCCTTTAGGTGCTGAATGGCAGTACACTTACACTTGTCAACCTCCAGGCCATGAATGACGCCTTCCGGGCTCACAAAGGTAATAATCAGCTGGAGCTGTGAGAGGAGGGGGAGGGGTGGGGCCAGATACTGGTGTAACGGCTCCAGCCTCGCAGTCCCGTTACAGGAGCCAACGTCACCATCCAAGTCTTCCAAGGAAACAGTGGGCGTAGATCGACGGTCGCCATCATCATCACTGGGCGTGGCACGTCCTTCGGGTGTGGCATTTCCTACACTGCTGGGAGATGGAGAGCGAGTTGTGCCAAGGGAGCTGGGGCCACTGCTTTGGGGCTTGAGTGGGGAGGGGTACTTGGTAGGGCTTTTAGCAGGTGGAGTCACTTCTTGAGAGGGCGTGAAGGGCACGGTTACGTTCCTCGCCTCAGCTGTCAGTCGTGTCTTCCGCCTTGTGAAAGAAAATTTGTGATATGTTATCATCAGCGGAACAACCTCACCCTGATCAAGAAAATAGCACCGTCCCTTTTTTACTATAAATGTCACTTTTCATCCCTAGATGAAATTTACAAATATGTCTGCTTTTATAAGACTTTTTGGACACATTAATAGGAGCAAGACGTGACAAAATATGCAAAGTTAATTTCATTGATAGCGGGGAAAAACAAATCTACGAATGGTGTTTTAAACGAACACCTTCATCTCACAACCTTCCTCTGTCAATTCAGCTTGTTTTACTTGAAATGGTATAGTGATTACTGGTTGAGACTTTCTACTCTTTGACCAAGGGTCATGACCCCATTCAAATCTGTTACTTTCATCCTTCCCCAAGACAATTTGTCGACACTGCTGCCCTCAATCAACAAGTATGAACTATTAGCCCATGGGATGTAAAAATTGCAACAAACATATTGTCCAGATGATACAAGATTGACTGATAAAGTACAATCTCTAACATATGCTTTGATCCTCAAATCTTCGCTCTTAGAAGTTCCCGTTATTATCATCATAATCAGTGTTGCTGTCGTGTCACTATTATTATCATCATTATCAATATCATTTTTAATTATCATTATCTTTACAGTTAGTATTATCATCATCATCATTATCACCATCAATATCATCATCAACATCATCATCATCATCATCATCATCATCAACATCATCATCATCATCATCATCATTATCGTCATCATCATCATCATCTCAAGCCCCTGCCCTAATCAGATGGACCTGCTGAGCATCCTCTCACCTCTTGCGCAGGGCCAGTCCCTTCTGGATGAGGAGCTCTGAGATGCTGGCCAGGTCCTCCAGGGATTCCCTGGCGATTTTCTCCTTGTCTGTCAGCTCGTAGAGCAGGTCAATGGGCAGGTTGCTATTCACCACTTCACCCTGGTGGAGAGAGACAAAGGTGGGGGGAAAGTTTGGTGATCATCACAAGCATCTCTGCTCCATCATCTTTCTATCAAGTTTCACATGAACATGAAGAGCAGGTGTTGTGGACTGATTGATATAATGATCCACACACTTTTAACCATTACTGCTTTCCTTTGCATTTCAGGTTCAGAGGCACATTCACCAATTCATATTCTTACTCTCTTTGTATTCTTATTCTCAAAGAGACATAAAATACCCTAAAACAACAACAAAAAAACACCATACAAACAAAGAGAGCAATGAAGTAGGCAAAAGTGACTAAAGAAACACTGGTAGTTCTGCAAACTCTTTGGCAAGGTACATACAATCAGAAACTACCAACAATGTAATTGTACCAGAACATCAATCAGAAAAATATATTGGTCCAAAAGATCAAAAGCATATCTGAGGAAAGGCATGCTGATGGTACAAAGGAATAACCATCTGTGACAATCTCTTTAAATCTTTCATTAATTGCCATCTTATATCCTGCATATTTGCAGAAGCAATTTATTTGTAACCATGGCAAGTCTCAATATAAAGTAGGCAGCTGATTTCCTGGGGTCCATTTCATGAAAGTCTTAAGAGAGACTTTCTCTCTCCTAAGTCACACTTAGGAGAGACTTTGCTAAAAACCGTTTCATGAAAAAGCTATCGCATAAAGCTATCACATAAACTCAGACTTAGGAGAGACTTTTTCTAGAAACCATTTCATGAACAAAGCTACACGCTTGTAGCACATAAAGTCTCTCCTAACTTGGCAAAGCTATGACATAAATCTAGGAGTGGTCTGGAGCACTCCTAAGTTTATGTGATAGCTTTTTGAGAGTCATTGTATCAAACATTTTTCTCATTTTTGGAGTAATTGACCCCAAATTTGGCATGTGTGACCACTGTCAAAGGTAGATGTGCAAGACATCTTTTTCGTTAATGTCGCGTAATGCTTTGCCATGGCAACGACATATTTTCATAAAAATCATACAAATTATTGTGGATTAAACTACTACCGTCAGTTTTAAAGCAATGCAGTTGAAATTCAGCATAGAATCAGATCAATGTAATGTGTAGTTGTGCAAGACGCTTTTTTTCCATGTGTGAGTGTGAAGAAATCTGTTGCCATGGCAACAACGGTTTTTTTCTATACCAATCATACAAAGAAATATGTGGATTGACCTAACTTCCTTAGTTTTTCAACATTTGACCTAAATTTTGGCACATGTGACCGCTACAGTATGTAGATGTGCAAAACTAATCTTTTGTTGATGTTGAACAATGCGTTACCACGGTAACAGCATTTTTTTTCACTTAAAAGCATCTAAAAATATTGTGAATTCAGATAAATTCGTCAGTCTTTGAGCATATGGCTTGAAATTTGGCACATGTGACCGGTATAGTACGTAGATGTGCAAACTTCATTTTTCGTCATTGTTGAACAATGCGTTGCCATGGTAACAACAGACTGAATAAAAAGCATACAAAACTATTGTGGATTCAGCCATCTCCCTCAGCGTTTGAGCATTTGGCTTGAAATTCGGCACATGTGACCACTAAGATATGCAGTTGTGCAAACTTCAATCTTTCATAGATATGGAACATTGTGTTGCCATGGTAACAGCATTTTCAATGAATATAATACAAAAAAAAATTGTGGATTCAGACAGTTTACTCCTTCAGTATTTGAGCATTTTACTTGAAATTTGGCACATGAGACTGCTAAAGTACATCGACTGATGTGCGAATTTCTTCTTTGATCGTTGTCAATTTGTTGCCATGGTAACAGAGTATTTTGAATGAAAATCATATAAAAATACTGTGGATTCAGCTAACTTCCTCAGCTTTAGAGCATTTGACTTGATATTTGACACATGTGAGTCATAATATGTATTTGTGCAAACTTTTCTTTCAACTTTTCTTTCATTAATATTGAACAGTGTGTTGCCATGGTAACATCATTTTTTATGAAAATCATAGGACTTACCAGTTTATTCATCCAACTCCCTCAGTTTTTGAGCACTTGATTTGCGATACGTAATTATGACACATATGACGAACAGAATTTTTCAATAAACAAAACACAACTTTATTCAATGTTGAACAATGCGTTCCCATGGTAACAACTTAAAAAAAAAATAAAACTGTATAAAGTTAGTGCTGGTTGAACAAACTCCCTCAGTTGGAGGTGGGGGTAAAAATCACAATGAGTAATAGTTCTAGTTTCTGCAGGTATTCATGGTTTCATACTTGGATTTAATTTTACTCATCAATTGCCACAATTGAAACACATTTCATTTAAAGACGCAGAATGACGAGCGCCGATATTGATTCAATTATTTAATTCATTCACTACTATCAATTTCATACTCATTAATATTAGTTCTACACAATTTAACTACATGTCATGTGACAGATTATGTAACTGCATGTACTGCATTATATAACTGCAACTGCATTATGTTGCTGTCAAATTTTCATATTCTGGTTGCCTGATTCATTGGAAAATCTGATCTTGAAAACATGTATTTCATTATTCAATATCGTCATAATCACAGCACAATTATCATAACCACAATGATGATACTGGTAAGAGTCTTTGTGAAATTATTATCACTCACAATATTTTCTGGTATTACACTCTACTTCATTTCTACATTATAAGCTATTCTTAGTCATATATTTCTGATCAAATTATAATTGCCCGCATAGATATAATTTTCTAACTTGGTTACATAAAGTTTGCCGTCACACACCTGGAAACAATTACAAAAATAATGCACTGCAACGTTCACTGATGTATTTATGTTTGGATCACTTATACCTCAACACATCTTTCATAATCATTTGAAATATTTTCATGGTTTATTAATCAAATTGTGAAAGCAGCTGAACTTCAAGCAATTCTATCATTGCAAATATTTTGTAAGCATACAATGATATGTGTTGCTATCCACTCTTTTTGCACTCTGAGGTTTCCTACATCAGAATACTAATTATGATAATAGTACTGATAATAATGACCTTGTCTACTACACAATAGCTTTATTCATCAAAGCAATCAGAAATCAGACTGTTATGTGCTGAAAGAGATTTGTCCATTTTAAAATGGTTTCTTCCGCTTTACTATAAATCTTCTTTTCGGGTTTTTTTTTTTTTTTTTTAGTGGGCTTCGATTCACCCGTTTGCTTTTCACTGACTTTTTTGCATGCTTAGCTGTTCTGTTTTGTTTTGCAATGCATTTGCTTCTCTTTTTTTTCTAAGGGGGATTTGTCTCATTTCTGGTTTGGTTAATGCCTGGCAAAGCACCTATGCCATCACCTATGGACTCATCTATGACAAAACTCTGAGTGAAGTTCAGCAGTCAAACTGCAATAGTCTGATTGTAGCTTCACAAAATGAAAGGGCACGTAATTCCAAGAAGAATTCAATGTTTACTTGATGAAAATTGGTTTTGAAATGGCTGAAAAATCCGAAATAAAGCGATTCCTAATAAAAGGTGGAACAACCTTTCATTAGAATCACTTTTACTTTGTTTTACTTTGTTTTTGGATGTCTCAGCCATTTCAAAACCGATTTTCATCAAATGAACTTTGAATTCCTCTGAGAATGGTACACTCTGTAGCACTTCATTAGTGGTTTCTTAGTATCTCGCAAAAAGTTGAAAGCTCAATCCTCTTTCTGAAAGAGCAGACTCTAAGATTTAAAATGATGTACAACTCAATTCAGATGGACTCTCCTAACCTATTTATATATTAGAAAAGCACAACCTCTGCAAAATCATAATCCTTCCCATGTTAGTTCCGACTTCCAGTTGTTTTGCTGGTTGTGAAACATTGATGTGTATACTACGTAAAAGATTACAGCCAAAATAATTAATGAAATCATCGTGATGTTCATATTATTTCACACTGTATTTTACAAATGAATGATTTCATTCTTTCAGAATGGTCCGTTATAATGAGGAAGAGATAGTCGTAAAAAGGATCACGAATTCAACCATGTCGTGTACCTTTTAAGGATGCATGTACAAAATGCGAAGAGATTTTGGGGAGAAAAATACAAAATGCATTTTCAACCCCTGCTGGTGCAAACATCATGGAATACAGCCTAAATAATTAATGTAATCACTGCGATCCCGCTGGGCGCACACAGCGTAAAATAAGTTGAATAATGAATGTTACTTTGCTTGCACCCATGTTCAGAAAAAAAGTAACAAATGTTTTTAATACAATGTGATTTTGTTTATCAAAATGTTATACTGTATTTCACAAATGATATTTTCATTCTTTCAGAATGGTTCAATACACGAGGAAGAGATAGGTGTAGAAAGGATTACGAATTCAACCCTGCCGTGCACTTTTCGAGAAGGCATGCACAACACACGCGAAGAGATTTTTCAGAAGAAAAACAACGAATGCGTTTTCAACCCCCCCTTTTTTTTTTCATTCTTTTGGTATCACCTCACAAATGATTCCTTTTTATTCTTTCTCAATAATAATTATCCATTTACTTGTGTAATAACAACACAAAGACTGCTCATAAGTTTGATTGCTTGTTACATGTGACTCCATGCTTATGTTTTCTTTGTTTTTAGTGCGTACGGTTATAACGAGGAACCGGTTATAACGAGGCAATAGGGAGTTTTCAATTGGGTGAACGAGAAGGACGTGCCGCCGAGCGCAACCGTACGTCAAAGCGTCACGTCTGTACGTTGAGCCGCTGCTAAAACACATTACGATTTTGGGCATCACGTCTCGTAGCGTGTGTGCAGGAGGCAACCAGTCCTGTGCCTTGGGTGCATATATGCGGAATTTGTGACTTGTTTCTGTACTTGTAATATTTATTTTGTCTTTGACTAGATGCCGAATAAGTATCCTGGGATGGATCTTGTGGATCTTAAAACATGATGCATGGTAAGACTACAAGGTAAATGCGCTGCACCAGCCTAAATAAGCACCGAGATGTGATGGCGTACAGCATTACGTGTAAATGCATGTGCGGGACTACGGTATGCAGTTGCAAAGTGCGAAACAGTGAAAGCGGGCAAATAAACTGGGTAACAGAGGCTGTGGTTTGTATGTCAGCGCTGCTGATGTGACGTATCAAGAGCATAAGCTATCATGTATAGCAATATTCTCTCGAAAGAAAAAGGAAAACAGGTGAACTGAGCACGGATTTCCCCGAGAGTCATCGTGCTCTTTCGAATGATTTTCGTCTATCGCGAGAGGAGTGTGACGTCATAGATAAGGTGGGTTGAGCGCAGCGCAACCCATTTGGGTGGACGGTGATAACCGGGGTTAACACGTTCGAAATTTGTGCGATGAGCCGAAGGTCGACACTCGCGCATGCGCAGTACGTAAAAACTACATCATAACAGGGTGACGCCTCTCTCAACCTGCAAATCGAAAAGTCCCTAACATTGGCGGTCCCACGGAACTCGTTATAACGGGGTTTCACTGTATATACTGTACATTGATTTTGAAAGATTAAATTCATATATATATGTATATATACATTTACAGCGGTAAAAACTATCATAATTATGTTGCATTCAACCTGTCTGCATCACCCTCGGCAAGCTCCATGCCTTGAGAATCTATATGAAAGAAAAAAGAAAGAAAGGAAAAAAGAAATACAAATATGGAAAAACAAATATTGGTTACATACTGAAATTCTATGACACCCCATTCATCCCCTCTGCCTGACATTATACATAGTGTTAAAATATGTGGGCTTACAGTTGAATGAATACACACACGACTGGCACACATATCATTACACAGAACTACTTTTCAGCAATTTCTTATACAGTATATTAGAAACAGTTTAACAGCATCTACGAAAAAAAAAACTAAGAAAATCGTCTGGGATGTCATACACGAGAATTAGTGTAGCGGATTCTTACTGATAACGAAAAAGGTGTGACACAGACTCAAAATGAGAATGTGATTGTGACTTTAAACACTCATCTGACAGAACGTTATACATTCATGACTTTTTAAAAAGGATTGTAACTTACGTCAGGAAAGCTGGGGGTTCCAAAATAAACAGAAAGATGATTCAATGGGTTATGCAACAAATCAGCTGCATTGCTACGTCAGTGCGTTAATCAATTTATGTAAGCCGTACTGAATTCCCAATTGTGGCTGATAAAGACATGAACATTAAATCAACTCCCAACTGGGGTGTATAAATGCACTAATTTCTTCATTTCTCGTGTGGAACAGTTCACATATAGAGGTGACATGGTTTGTCCACCAAGTCTAAAATAATTGCTAAAATAAGAAAGACCGAATTACCTGTAACTTATATGTCATCAACAGAGGTTGCCTTTTTTCAACTGTTATTCAAGTTGTTTATTTTGTAAAATCTTTATACTTTCAGGTTTGATTTGAGAAAAGCATACCTGTGTTCTGTCGTAGATAGATGCTGCTATACAGTTCATAGTCCAATTGCAGTCTGACTCTGACCTGGGTGAAGTTCAGCTGCAGTTGTCTGTCCCAAGGCTTGGTAAGGTTCAGCTCTCTTCAGGCCTTTGGGTGTGCAAATATAAGAACAGTTAAATACCATACAAACAGAAACATCAGATGCACAAATGGGATAGTTGGAAAATATCTGAGATGGGTGTACATCTTTGTTAGAACAAGCAATAGCAACAAACATATGTAAGCCTATAGTTTGGGGTATTAAGACTTCTTGAGGTTCTAGATCTTGTCAATAGGCATTCATGTTGCAAGGTCTATATCTACCTAAGATCTGGTAGTACCAGCTGTACTGTGGCTTCACATTCGGGTTGGTCGCAGTTACAGCCCGAGATGCAGCCACAGTCGGACTCTGATCATCAACTGTTGTCATGTCATCATGAATTAAATTGCTAAAAGAAGTTGTGTAAGCGCTACTAGCATGGACATAGTATGGACCTATAGAATCTACTAACTGCCTAGATAGATAGCACTATTTAGAAGACCTATTAACTTCCTTACTGATGAGTGATAGGCCTACTGATGTTAGTGATAATGTGTTTAATTAGATCTAGGAATACCAAGGCTAAGGGTCTAGTCTGGTTTACTTATACACCGGATAAGTAGTATCTAGGTCAGTAGGTGCTACTCAGGATCACTATACCACTGGATTCTAACGTTAGATCTATAGACATCTGGTAGTATAGCAGTAGAATTCTAGGTTCCATACCATGCCTATGATTCATTTAGGTAAACATCATTCTCTATCTAATTGCAACACATGCATTGCGATTATAGTGCTGTATGCACTTAAAATTGTTGAAGATAGCTTTCAAGCCTGAACCAAGATCTGAACCATGGTTTCCAATTTATATTCTGTGTAGACCTGGATCTACGTACTACTACTACTACTACTAGTACTTTAGTACTAGATCTAGTCTAACCACTGTCGGACTCTCTAGATAATACTACCGGCCCTAACCCCGGGTACTCCCTGCAAGTTGTACACAGTGCTTCGCGTTCGGGCTGGTCGCAGTTATAACCTCTAACCCCTAGTACTTTGCAAGTTTTGGTTGTAGACCTATAGGCTTGGTCTAGTAAGGTTAGTAACATTAGGACTTGTAAAGGTAACAACGACACAGGTAAAGTAACAGCCGGTTCTCTGTGACATGCTAATGCTAAAGTTCACGTTAGGGCCTAAAAATGTTAGGCCTAGGCTAGGCCCATAATTCTGTGGGACAAAATAACCTAGATTTTCTAGACTGAAAAAAACAAACAAACACATCTTTCCTGTCGATTTGACACAAAACGAAAAATTTGTATCACTTCTGAATACTATCCACACAGCTAGTGTAATCATCTAGACACATCTTTTCCAAAAAAAAAAATAAAATAAAATGCAGACCATTCTTAATATGAAATTTCCGGTTGCTTCTTGGATCCCTTCACTATTCAGGCCTTAACTTACCTGCAATTTACCCATACATGAACCAATCGGGCAATTGCTCTCATGAAATATCTGCACCCTAAATATATCATAAAAATCGACCCACAAACATTTCACTAACCATAGTCCATGCTAACATAGTGACAAACTACCTAACTCAGCTCGCTATTTGGTCATTCAAACAAACGGCAATGTGGCTACGTGGGACTATTGTGATAACACTACTACCGGTAAGATTAGATCTACATCTAGCTAGCCCTTGGAGAATTGTAGAAGGTTCGAACAAAAATATATCCAAATAATATTACATTATGAATCCACATGCATTACTTTTCAATTGCAGACAGCTTTAAATATACTTACTGATAGAAATGTGTACTAGTAGCGGTGTAGAATGCAACTCGGCCTTTAGGACCTTGCCTCCATCGTAGATCTGTCAGTTGCCTCTGCGCTGTGTATACCCTGTGTGTATACGTACGTGATATATCTATGTAGCGACTGCACACCGCATGAGAACACGTTAATGATATGCTAATGATATGTTAATTAGTATTAACCTCGAACATGACGATTGAAATAATCAAAGTCTCTCATAGCTTAGGAGAGACTTTGTGAAATGGTTTTTACTTCTCCATGAAAGTCTCTCCTTGCTTAAGAGCGGCTTGGCCATTCTAAGATTTATGTGATAGCTTTTATGTTATAGCTTCATGAAACGGACCCCAGGAAGCCAAAGGTCACAGGGGTCAAATGTCATGGGGCAAAGGGCAGGACATACCTTCTTACAGATGTAGCACTCCAGGTCATTGAGCCTCTCCTCGAGGAAGTCACATGAGGTCTTGGTCCACTCGGCCGTGCCTCCAGCGGGGAGGATGTCAGCCAGGTGACACTTGGTGGCAAACGGGGCCTCTCGCTGGAAGCGGGGCTCCAGGGGGCGGATGTGGGTCGAAGACACCACCTCAGTATTGCCATAATCAGTAAAGAGAACCTGGTAGAAAAAATAAACAAACACCAAAAAACCATGAGTGTGAAATGCTGAAATTCACATGATATAAAGTCCGATTCATTATAGCAAGTGTATGTCACATGCACATGCAATGGTACAATGTCCTCTATGTACTGAAATAGCATTAAAAAGTTTAATCATACTGAAAGTTGTTAATGCAAAAATCTGATGGTATTTTGCGGTGGACATATGGTATAATTGAAAACACATATTTTTGGCTTAGAGATTGAGGTTTCCCATTGATAAAGGGTATAATTACATGGCAGAGAGTAAGGCACGGTAAATATGACAAAAGATTAATCACAATTAGCGGGAAAGTTGCACAGTCCAACTTTAAAATCTGACCTGAAATGACCTTCTTTTTTTAGCATGCAACCTCTACACATCACCTAACATGGAATTTTCTCAAGGTAACCTCTAACCAAAGCTTGATCTTGTCTGAAAAAAAGAGTCTGGCAGGTACACAAGAGGGAGCTTTAGATTTGGGATGCGAACATTAAGACGACGGTTGCTTTGGCTGTTGTCTCTATGTCTCCCTGTCTCCCTATGTCTCCCTTGCATTGTAAAGTAGCTTTAGATTTCACGAAGATGCCCCCATGTGTCGTTCATCACAATGGCATGCATCAAGTAGCTTCTCTGCGTCATGAATTTGAGCAGATGCTAAAAAGGCACAGAATCGTCATGAAAACTGAGACGACGCAAAACTAATTTTGATACAGATTCTTGTGCATGGGCAGAACAGATTTTTTTTTCCCCCCTCGTGACATCCACGTTGCACAAATCTAACGCTCCATATTAGCAGTTGCAATAGATGACAGACAGATGCCTTCCAACTGCTGTAGTCCCACATTCATTTGGCAAGACAAGAAAAGAAGAGATCCACTCACCACCACATTATTGTTAGGCAAAAGGCACTGGATCTTTCCCCTGCACCACACCCCTTCCCTCACCAGGAGGGCCCCACAGATATCCTGCTCCACCCACTCCTTATCCTCCACTGGTGGCTGTTCCTTGTAGAACACAGTCATCGCCTCCAGCAAGCTGGCCCCAACAGCACAAAAATCAAAAATGAAAAATAACATATAAGCCGTTATTTTCGCGAGGGTTTAATTTTTTGTGAATTTCGGCAATCACAGTTGGATCGCGAATTGAACAACACACGAAAATATTGCAATGCGCTAAGGTAATAGTGCATTTACGACAGCGTCAGTGTCAATACGCAAAAACAACATCTCGCGAAAATGTCTGTGACCTCCTCATTCACAAAAATGTCTGTGCATGAAAATAACAGCTTATACAGTGCATAATGTACTGAGCATACATCTGTTCTTTCACAGAGCCACACACAATGTACCTGTAAGCTCTAGAACATGAATTCCACAACAATGTAATTCTACACACCCGAATGTCACTGATTTCATTTAACAAGCAGTTCTTTTGCAATAACAACGGCAAAAGGAATGATGTGGTATGAACATGGAGCTTTACAAAGTGGGCATGTTTATACCTACCCATTTCACAATTGGTACAAAGAGATGTATACTTCCATGAAGAAAACCACTACAAATTTGGAGGATACCTAAAATGTGCCAAATGATCACATCTGCTGTTGCTTTTTTCTTTCCCTCACAAGTAAAAAAAAAAGAAATGCAGTTTCAACATGATTACGACAAATTTTGATTTTACCAGTGCATTATGCAATGAAATTAATCAATTAACAAATTGATTGATGACAGAAAGTACAGATTAGGAATTTGGGGAAAGAGAACATAGAAATCAAAGGTTTAGAAATATCAAATCTATCAGTGAACGAGTGATAGGTGGTTGAAGAGGCCACAATACGCACCTGTCCAAGCCATCTTTTCCTGCCGTTGAGAGCTGGACGTAAATGCATGCCGGCGACTCCACATGGCTGACATGGACTGCCGTGTAGGCGCTATACTTTCCAGACAGCTGCGAGGGTGTGGCAGCACCACCGCCGATCCGCCCCAGCGGCACGGCAGAGTCTCTCTTCGGTGTGGAGTCTACCACGACCTCTGCAGCGGGAGGTGGAGATGGACTTTTGGGCGTGTCAACTTTGGCAACACTGTCCGTCTTTGCATCCGCAGCGCTAACGTCTTCCGCGACACGATCCTCTTTCTGGGGCGGAGGTTGCTCATCCTGAGATTCCGCTGGAGTTGCTGGCGATGAGGTTGCCCCCTCCTCGGCAGTGGGTGGGGATTTTTCCTGAGTTGCTGCAGAGTCGGCAGACTGGTGGGTATTGCTGTCCCCTGGAGGGGGTGTGGGGGTAGATGTGGGTGTGGGTGTGGGTGTAGATGTGGGTGTGGGTGTAGATGTGGGTGCAGGTGTAGGTGAAGGTGTGGTGGGGGCCACTGCCTCTGGCTCGGATGGTGGCTTTGTAGGCGGTGGGCACGGGCTCCTGAGTAGTTCAGCGCTCATTGAGCTGAAACCAAAGGAGACACAGAGAGAGATGATCTGGGCACCGTTTCACGAAAGTTGTCAGCGCTGAAAAGTTGTCAGCGCTGAAAAGTTGTCAGCGCTGACGATCACCATAGTAACAGTCAGTGACAAGAGCGTCTCAGTACACCTGTGGTGTAATCTACCAAACTATACAAAAAGGAACGGAAATTTTTGTCATAATGAATTATGCTAATATATGCATAAAATCATACATTTTGCTCTAAATCAGAAAGCAAAGCCTCTAGAAAACTAATTTTTGGTGATGACATTCTTTGTAACATTCTTAACAATGTACCTGAAAAATAAATCTGGTATCAAAATCAATTTCTTATGTATTTTATTGTTTTATGAATTTCTTATGTATTTCTCTGTTTTTTGAACCTTTGTTTTATCATTTTTTCGCTAAATTTATGAAAGAACCTATTTCAAGCATTATTGTGCTAAAATTAATTAGTTTCAGTATATGAAAGTGAAAATAATCATATCTTTATGAATAAGAAGAGAAACACAAAATCACGTGATAAAGCTATTTTCGGTCTGACAGGCACATTTAAAAGGTTGTGCAGCATCGTAACGGTATGTGCGATTTTCGCAAAAAATGGTGTCAAAAAATGCACAAGACTTGAAAGTAAAAAGTCAGAGAACGGTGCTGAGTAGTTGCGAAAAATGTGGAGGGGGGGGGGGGGTGTTGATTCAAAAGTGGGTCTCTTTTGCAACCCTGAAAATTAGATTCCTTTCATGAGCTGGTATATATATTGTAAAGGCAGGTAATTCAGACCTTTCCTCAGAACAATAAAACTTGAAACATCTCTATGAAGGAAAGAGTAAATATATTTCAGACTTTCACTGAATTTATTCAAACTCTCCCGAAATTCCAACTGTTATTCTTGATTAAAAAAAAAAAAAAGGAGATTATTCCTAAGTGACATGGGCATATTGCGCCGTTTGAATAAAGGAATATACTTTCTTGAAAACAACACTTACCCAGGACCGGTGGTCTCGGCCATACCCTTCTGCACCATCAGGGCGTTGACACACACCTTCTCATCATCCTCCCCTTCAAACGCCAACACGGACAGCACGCCTTGATGGACATCTACAAGCGGGTCAACAACATGGCTCATAAATTCCATCCAAACTGCTGTTGAAGTCACACTTTCCACTAGTTTACACAGAATATTTTGGGGCAATAGATTCAAATTGTTCTTTAACAATATCTTGTAATCACATCAATTACATGTGGGGATTCAGGTAGGATGAACATGATGAGATTTCATGTTTAATGGCTCCCTGGACTCAAACTCAAAATGATAATCCTACTTAAAAGGGAATAGTTGCAGTATGCTAATTTGCATGTACAGTATACATCATTTGCTGTGGAAAAAAAAAAGTCACATTTACATGAAATGATCTTAAACTGATTCAGTGCCCTTCTGAGATTTAACTTGTAAGTCATCATATATTCAGGATTTCACATTTTTGTGTTATGTGGCTGTGATGAGTAGTTCATTTTATGCAAAATACTGTTTGTGCCAAACATTTGGTAAATTTGAATTTGTAAAACAATTTTGGGAGTGGTTCAATTCACGATCAAGATTCATTCTGACAGGATGAGAAAGAAGTATAATCAGCTTTCATGAGAAACATTAGCAATTTCCCAGCTTAGGTGTAGTGTACAAAACACTTGTGTTGAAGGAGGCAATATTTTTGAGAGTCCTTATTTTTGTGAATATCCGTTGACTTGCGAAAAAATGCCGCAAAAAAAAACAACAATGTATACAGTATGCACACTTTGAATCCAAAGGTGAGGAAATCCTTAGCTCACCCATGACAGTGATGTCGGTCGGCTTGAAGCTCACACACTTTGAGAAGAATAGCTTGGATTCGTCCGTCCAGCCCTGTTTGTTGTCTTTGGGGGCGACATCAGCAAGCCTGCAGGGCAGTGCCTGGAATTCAGAAGGTTAAAGGCATAATTTACCACTTGCAGATGAAACAAAAACCCAGCATTAGTGCTTCAAAATAGTTCCAAAATGTGAGTTAGGGATAGAAACAACCACTGTAAAAATTTGAATCCATATAATCGATGTTAAGTATTTTTAAATACACAAAATGTGAACAATAGTTATGATGAAAATTTTTTTCCAGACTAAACCATATACAGTTATAGTTAATTGAGAAAAATACTGATATTGCCTTAATATATTTTAGACTTAATTGTAAAAAATCTTATTGGATATATTGCAAGATGTTTTGTGATACATAATAGACCTCACATATGCATCTAATATGATATCTTGAAAATTATTCAAATCACTGCTCCCAAAGGTAAACAGGACCTTTAAGGGTCACAGAGATTGCAGTTACCACATATACCACTGAACAGACTTGAAACATGTCTGTATTCCTGAACTGGCATGTAAGCAATGACTTAAACTTTAATTAGTAGTACAAGTACTAGAATTTAGTTGTAGTGGAAGCAAAGATCCTACATAGTACATATGATGGTCAACTCTCAGTCGAAAAGTGAAATGCTGCCGCTTGGAATTGTAAGATTTTTAATGAGTGCGGCAACTAGCGCTGAGCGGGGATAGTTTCCATATGAGCTGTACTTTCCTGATACGTTTGTGTAGGACCAAGACAGGCTGAGACAAGAAAGAAGGAATAACGGTTACCATTTTCTGTAAAGAATTATGAGTAAACCTAGGAATTGGTGCAGTGCATTAAACTGCGTCGATAGCTACACCAAATCATCAGCAGGTTTATCATTATTTCAATTTCCAAAAGACTGTGCACAGCGAGTTTTCGTCTCGCCTCCCTGGTCATAGTGAGCTCAGCTCTACTCGCAGGTCGCTACACTCGCTGTGACTGTGCATTTCCACAAATTATTGCGAGCTGCCTTTGCAAAAGGCTAATGCTTGTTCGCTCTTTACCTGCTCAACGCTAGCCAGTGGCAGCCACTTCCGTTTCACCAGCGGCCACATAAAATCTGGAGAGTTGATCATCTTATGGAGTGTAGGATCTTTGGTAGAAGTAAGTTTAGTAAAAGTAGTAGAAATTTAGTAATAGAAATAGTAAACGTTTAGTAGAAGCAGAAATAGTAGAAGTTCAGTAGCAGTAGTAGAAGTGGTAGAAGTTTAGTAGTAGAAGTATCAGAAGTTCAGTAGTAGAAGTTCAGTACTAGAAGCAGTAGAAATTTAGTGCTAGAAGTACAATGTAGTAGAAGTTTAGTACAAGTAGTAGAAGTAGGCATTACAGTGGAAGTAGTTTAAGTTTTGCAAAGTAGTAGTAGAAGTTGCAGCAGTAATTGTAGAAGTAGCAAAAGTAGTCATTGTGAGACTTAATTTTGTCCTTGAAAGTACCTATGTTACTCTCACTTGGTAATACTCATGATACTATGGTATTGACATAATATTTAAGTGATTATGACAATGATAACACAAAGAAGAGGATGATAAGAATTTTGTATTAACTACACCAAATATAAACACTATCATTACTTTCAGAGATTACTTTATGATCATAATCGTTATTCTTATCACTGTCATGATCATCATCATCATCATCATCATCATCATCACGATTAAAATAATGAAAAAAAAAATCTGATGCAAAGGGCTGGTCTTGAAGTAGAGAAATACAGTGCTAATCAATAGCTTTCATCGTAATAATGAATGCGGATGAAATCTGGAAAAACTGTTCTCACCAGCCTGGAGAGTTTGAGAAACTCGTCTGTCATCTTGCGTAGGTAGGTGTAGTGAACAGTGGCCTTGTTGCCGTAGTCTACGTACAAGACTTCAACCACTTGGGAGCCAGCCACTCCTGCGAAAATTTTGTCATTATACGCATGCCATATAATATATGAGGAAAACAAAGTTCTTAACTTTACAAGGATACTACAAGGAAATGTTCCCATATTGTACTGCTTGCTTTCCTCCAAAACAAAAGAACAGGGACGATATCGAGGTTTGCTGAAAAAGTGGTTCATTGCTAAATAGTTTTTGACACTTCAATGACTAGATTAAATTCTTTATTTACAGCAAAACATTACCAGGACACTTTGAATATCTTTTTGTCAGTTTGGGGCAGGATATGGCTTTATATCCATGAAACAAAAGCTGCTACAGAAAAGTTCACTACTCATAGAAGATAGATTAAAGAGTTGTATGCAATCATCAAATTTATAAGACAATGGCTGGAAACACTTCCTAATGTGTCATTTTATCAGGTTGGGGTGAGATATTATTGTATACCCATTGAGCAAGAATTTATCATTTACAAGACAACAAGTCTTAAATCAAAGAAGACATTGCAAAGGAGAGTATGTCATGTGGCATCAATCCAGGTTGGGCCAAGAATAGATCCACTACAGTGGAAGTTCTACACTACAGACAATCTGGATGCATCACTGTTTGTTCTGATCATTATATGTTACCATCAACAAACATGTCTGTGTGAATCCAGGAACAATCAAATTACTAGTTCTCTTGACAGCAAACATGAATAGCTATTAATGGACAAGTTCACCTTCATTAACATAAGGATTGAGAGAATGTACCAATATTAGTAGAACACATCATTGAAAGTTCGAGGAAAATCAGACAATCCGTTCAAAAGTTATGAATTTTTAAAGTTTTTGTGCAGTCACTTCTGGATGAGTAGACTACTGCAGTGTATGATGTCACATGCGTACAACAATATAGGGAAAATATAAAGAGAATTTCACAAAATTTCATCTTTTGAAAAAAGTACACATTCCCTTGGCTCGTTACTGACAAATATGTTATGGGTAATATTATTCCCATTGCCTTTAGAAAGAGGCAAGTCAAGTGCTCTTTTATTATGTGAAAAAAAGTGAAAATATGTTGAATTTTCTTTACATTTTCTTTGTACGGTTGTACTCATATGACATCACGAGCCTTAGTAGTCTCCTCATCCAGAGGTTCCAACACAAAAATCTGTAAAAATTCATAACGTTTGCATTGATTGTCCAATTTTCCTCAAACTTTCACTGATGTGTTCTACTAATATTGCTGCATTCTCTCAATCCTTATGTTTATGAAGGTGAACTTGTCCTTTAAAGACGTAGTAAGAAAATTTACGTTGGTTGACTCTCAAGAATCACCCCTGATTTTCTTCTGAAGATTCCACGAGAATAAATAACTTCTTGTGTGAAAACATCAGCAAGACCCCCTTTCAAAATTGATTCTGCTGTCATTCTTCTTCTTTTTTTTTTTCGTGGTGATTCGCGATCTACGATGTAATGACGTATAGCTTCAACATTGTAAACTTGTTAATGGGATCAGCCTCGAAAGGCCAATGGCCTACTGCTGATTTCCACCACCATTACTCAAATTGTTATGTCAATCTCCATCACACACTTTTTAATTATGACTATGTACTTAAATACCTGAAATAATTTGGGTTTGTATACGTATATTTTGATTGATTGTCTCTCTGTATGTTTTTTCAAGCGAATTTGTGGAAATAAACTTGAATTTAATGGATGAGATGAAGCAATACTCAAATGGACATGGCAGGTGGGTTTGTAGTACATACATGTATATATGAGATATCTGGTACAGGTATGTGATAAATGACACATGTTTACACCCAGTACTCACTCAGGAATTCGGCCCTGTACCACCGCTTGTCCTCCTCAAAGAAGGCCATGCACACCTGGCCGGGATGCGGGCACAGGACATGCCAGTCCGGCCCCGCAGTGTTCCGATAAACCTTCTGTATCTTCTCCATCATCTCATCAATGTATTCCACCATCTCCAACTGTAGAGGAATGTGAGAAAGAGAAGTAATTGATTTGTCTAAACTTCCACAAAACGCGAGACACAAACATCATTGTCGCTGGGGTGACAAGACCTTGTGTCTGCAATTTTGGTGAAAATTACTTTTTTGGATTAATGGTCAAATAATGGGTTAAGTGATGTCCTGCCCAAATCCCAACTGTCTTACCACTCCAAAAATGAAGCCACCATGGCATGTCAAAGGAAAGGCTATCGCATTCGCTACAGTGCTTTGGCCACCATGTTTTTTGGCTCTCCTGAAAATTTGACATTTTGTAGATACGAGGTCTTGTCGCCAAAACGACAAATATACTTGTAAGTGGCTATAAAATTGAAACAGTATTTCAGAAATGGATATTCCTATTCAACCACAAACTCGTCAAGAGGTATGACTTTCAGTCAAGGTACAAAGCTTTGAGCAATGCGAGAATGATGTGCCAAGATATCATCATGGATACCGTGGGCGAGTATTGCAGACTAGGGTCATTATTTTCACACCACACATCACTACCATTCATTTTATACCGATGGATCTTGACAATATACCAAACCAGCATGTGTGAAAGGCTAGGATTGATTGCTACCTCATATGTTAAAGGTCTTAGAATGCCTACTAAAAGTCAAAAGTTCAGAATAACACTCTGATATCTGGGCACTGCATAGTTACATGAGCACTCTTGGAAATTTTGGCCAAATGGGTAAAATACTGTATTTTTCAGCTAAATCACCTTCCTTTGATGTTTAGTTGCCTTCAATACCTGCATTCATAACATGGTAGTATGGGGTCAGGTCACATTTTTCCATTCAAAGCAATACTTTCAACTGGACTAAAACAGCAAAAGAATTCACTGATTACTACACGTATAAACACAGTACATTTCACAAATTGCTCACATCTACTGAATTACGCCGAATTTAACATCTCATGGAAAATATCGCCTCCTCTCTAAACAAATTTGCTCTCTATCACCTTCAATGGCTGCAAGTCACTAAATGTTCTCCTGAAAGGGATCATAATATTTGTATCTCATTCCGTCGCTGTGGTTCTCATTCGCAAATTCAACCACTTGTACAATTATCTTACAAGTTTTTTGTCAATGACATCTTATACAGTAATCTTGCAATGCATATGGCGCATAAAAAAACATTCACAGCCAACTTACATCTTGAACTGAGAAGTCCTGTGGGTCTGTGATGTGGCTGACTTGGACCACCAACTCATCTCCCTTCCTAGGAATGTCCGGTGGAAGATATTTCTTGGGAGGCAAGACGGTTTGGGCTGTACCATTAAGTGTGAAGGTAAGACAAGGAAAAAGCATAGGTACCACAGCTTGCTGAGAGAAGTTTGCTTTGGTATAAACTCTCTCTCACTGAACACTGATTAACAAGGGGCAAGGGTCTCATTGTAAACAGGCAAATTATAATTACATATTTAAAAATCAAATATGTCACAGTACACTTATAGGAAAAGCCAGAATGTAATGAAGATTTTCCTTCACAAAAATCAGTACCATATGCTATCTCAGACAAATCTTAGGACAGAGTGTGAAGAGCTGTAATTTGCATTTAAGTTAAAGTAGCTCTGTTTTCTTCAGGAAGAAGACCTTACACTCAACCATCTTACTATGTATGAAAACCAAGTGAAAAAGAAATAACTAAGCAGGGATTAGAACCTGCATCACCTCCTGTGTACTGTTAGATGGCACTACCACAGAGCTGAAGCCCGTTCATGGCGGTGACTTGATGTTTGAACACATAGCCAATGCAACACCTCTCTTTTATTCTCTCTGGCCCGAATTCACGAAGGTGGTACAAACAAAACCATGGTTTAAACCATGGACAAAAACCATGGAGCGCCAACTGTCGCACGGAATATTTCGTTACGAAATTGGTCATTTCGTCGATAAAATGACAGGTTTCGTTAACGAAATTATCATTCCGTGGACGAAATGTTCATTTAGTTACAAAATGTTGTCATTTTGTTACAAAATAATAATTTCATTGACGAAATGACTGATTTCGTGACGAAATATTCCATGCGACACTTGGCGCTCCATGGTTTTTGTCCATGGTTTAAACCATGGTTTCATTTGTACCACCTTCGTGAATTCGGGCCTCTGTGTCTAACTCATAATTCATTAGCCTCCATTAAGGTAAGTTATAAGAATGAAGGATTTTATTTATTTATTTTTTTTTTAACCTGGCTAGCCAACTTCTATATTTTTTTTTGTGTGAAGCTTGATGGCAAAGATTTTCTTTTCATTTTAATAATATATTTCTTGTGTGCACGCATGAATTTTTAATCTTCAGTTTCATGATATTGGCATGTGACTGTGGTCATCATGTTTTTACCAACAAACAAAACTACTCTGACCAGTTTTCATTTTTGATGGGTTTCATACCAGCCAATTCTGCATCTCAAAAAACAGGAACAAATGGGAGTACAATTTAAAAAAAAAAACGGGGATTCTAATCAGCTTTCATTTGTGTGTTATTACAAAATGGTCACGAAACAGAGACATAACATTTTATAAAGCTCCTTCTTTCCAGCAAAAAAAAATAAATAAATAAAAGCAAAATCAATATGAGGAATATTGACAAAAAAATAAGAACAGTGGTCAGGTATGGTATTTTCACCAACATCAACTCTTTGAGTGCCAGAGTATTTCCTGTCCATAGGTTTGTGTGTTAAATCTGTGCACATTTCAATAACTGGCACAGAGAGGTTTAAAGAAAATAGAGAAGCATGTGAACCACTGGCTACTTCCAAGAATCTGACATGCAGTTTAACTCTTTGGCCCGAATTCATGAAGGTGGTACAAATGAAACCACGGTTTAAACCATGGACGAAAACCATGGAGCGCCAAGTGCTGCACGGAATATTTCGTTATGAAATTGGTCAATTTGTAAACAAAATGACCGTTTCGTTAACGAAATTATGATTTCGTGGACAAAATGTTCATTTCGTTTCAAAATAATAATTTCATCGACGAAATGATTGATTTCTTAACGAAATATTCCATGCAACACTTGGCGCTCCATGGTTTTTGTCCATGGTTTAAACCACGGTTTCATTTGTACCCCCTTCATGAATTCGGGCCAATGTGTCCTTTGAGAACCGAGTGACACAGAAAACCCTATAGCATCTTACGCACGGTACAAAGCTCCTGGCACAGAAGGGGTTTAAATAGAGACGAGTCAAGGAACCCACCTTTTGGGATGGATTCGGGCGATATGAAGCAGGCTAGCTCCAGGAAGACCAATGCGTCCCTGAGGGAGACGGGCATGTCGTCCTTCACACAGTTGTTGGGCTGCTGGTGGAGGTCCACGTACAGCATGTTTCCCACCTGCCCACTCACCTGCAAATACAGCGAGGATTGTTCAACACTTACTCCATTTCCTAATAGAGTGAAACCTCACTACATTGAGGCTGGAAATGGTAAGGTATCTGATTTAACAATTTTGAAGGTCCCATTCCCTTAATATTCTCTTGTTTTTATCCCTGATAAAATGAGACACCCAATATAACGAGGACATCTAAGTGCTCTAAAGTATTCCACTGTTACAAGGCTCCCCTGTACAGCTGCTAATGACCTTCATTACCCAGAGTGTGGATTTATTCCAAAATATCTTTCATACTAGCACTAAAGTCATATCTCATGGCATGAAAGCAATGAATATCTAATATAGAGTTTGGTGGCTTTTTTGTTTATATTACCATCTCTCTCTCTCTCTCTCTCTGTGTGTTGAGAAGACTTATCGTCTGTCAATCATTCAAGTTTTGCATTGTACAGAAAAAAAAAGAAAGAAAGTAAATAATGTGAAAATTTCCACTTTTGGATTACCTGAATAAAAAAGATTTACTTACAGTCATCAGAATTGCTTCTTGCCCCTGAACCATTGCCTGGAATGCTTCCGATGCTTCATGGGACCACCTCCCATCCTGGTTTCACGGGGAAAGTATAAGGAAAAGTCAAAGATGTGACTAAACAAAAAAAATACAGCAAATCTCAACAGCAAAGTTTTTACATAACTTTTTTGCTGCTGACATTCACAGCTATACACTCTAACCAGTTGAGGGCAAACTAATTTAAAAAAACAAAAAACAAAAACAAGCATTTCCCGTGGACATACAGCCAAGTATACTTGAGACTGGTGTTAACAGGTTAAGAAAAAGTACACAAGTCTTGAAAAATGCAGAGTTGGAGGTCTCATTCTGAGTGCAACTGGAATTTGTGTGTGCGGGGTAGGATTACATTGGGTAGCTTCTTTGATTCATTCAGTAATGACATAATGATGATTTGAGGTTGAGACAGACAGACAGACAGATATCTGGCACTGCAAAACGGAAAGTATCATGTGAAGTATCCACAAATTAGTAAATGACATGAAGGAGGAATAGAGGAATCACAGTTGACTGGAAGAACATCACTCTGGTGTAGGGCACAAGAATGTGCAAAATTGATTCAGTTGTATATACACATTTTTAGACAGAAGTAAGATACAACAAGCGTGGGTGGTAGTAAAGGACGGCATGCATGTCCCTCACGAACAGACTTGAATGCCAAACTTCAGCTACTGTAAAACCAGACGTTTTTGCAAGAGCCTAAGAATCGCAAAAAAAAAATGCACGCTAGTAGTTTTTGTCTACATTATATGCAGTGAATGCCAGTGGCAATTTTCGAAATTTTCGTGCCGCGAAAAAGGGCTGTGAACTCCAATTCGCAAAAAAAGGTCTCACTTTACAATGTTTACCTGCTGGGTAGATACAATGTCCACCAGTGAGCAGCACTGAGCCAGATCCGGCTGCCTCTCATACTTGGGACGCATCTTGCACAGTCTGTAGGCGAACAGACAGAAGAAACAAAGCAAAGATCATCAGGAATTTAGAATAGATGTCACGAACATTCGTCCCTTGTATTTCAAAATACCGGCTCTGACTTTCTGGACACAGCATGAGGAGGAGTTGTGTGGAAAAGATATCTATTCAAGTGAAAGTGGAAAGCACAAGAAGGCAGGGGATACCAATAACAACTTTGACTGAAGTCATGAAGAAATACGGAGGACTTATTTAGCTGCTAGGCTATGTCTCATCAGGCAACAGATAGATAAGGTGGCCGTGAGCTCATTTGTGTCTCAAAAGCACATATTTGTGCCAACTGAAATGATGATGATGATGATAATTCATACCTCAGGGGTGTGCAAGTATGCTTGCCTATAATATAATTTACACTAGCACAGGCAACACTTGTCCTTTTAACCCACTGAGGACGGACTGATTTTGCTACGACACACATTTCCCATAGACACCTGCCCGAGTATACTCGGGACACATCCTCAGTGGGTTAATACCACCTTCAAATTTGGTTGAGAGTTACAAAAGAGTGATAAAAGCACAGCCTGGGCTCAAGCAGGATTGCCAATCCATTACACAATGTTGCAGTGTTCTAAGGGCTGAAAGGGCACATCTTTTTTTTTTCTTCTTCTTTTTTTTTTGAAAAGCTTTATGTTATAACACCTCTCCTGCATCAGACATTAAAGGAAAAGCAGTATTTTCCATGAAACCTGCAGTATTTTTGGAGAAAAGAAAGAAAAGCAACAAAATATACTTCAAAAACTTAGCAGATGGCATGACCTCTGCTGAAACTCTCTTTATGACTATGACTCACCTTGAGATCGGAACCCATTCCGAGTTGCCATAATCAATGTAGACAACCTCCACCTTAGGTTCCTCCTCTTCCCCGTCATCTCCGCCTCCTCCGCTGTGGAGTGCCATGCCCCCATTCTGCAGCGATGCAGGGACAGTCCTGATGATGGCCCGGTACCACTGGTCATCCACAGAGAACTTGCAGCAGCAGCGCATGCCTGATCACAAATCAAACAAGATGAAACACATGCACATGCTATATCAAAAGGGGGAACGCTACTATTCCATGTCTACAGTGACGTATATAGAAACAGATAAGTCAAACACTAAAATGATGAAAGTTTCATAAGACTTGGACAGAGAATCCGAAAATACAGATGATTGAAGTGGCACATATTTTAATGACACAAAGTTAGTAGTAACAATCATATACCATGCAAACAAGATGAGGTGAATCTCAATTCAAATGCGTGTCTCACTGGATTGCATACAAAATTGCAACTGGCTGAACGTTCATGAAATCTCATTTGTCTCTTAAGATGTCCAGGCTTGGGAATATACATATTTTATGAAAGGACATTTGATATCAGCATTTTCATTTTCATTTTCATTTTGATCTTCACGGCTTTACTCGAGATGTTTGAAGGACAGTCTTCCACAAGGCAATTACATCCTCACACAACTGACCCTCTGAAAAATTGTTCTTCTCCCTCCCCTCGCCAAAAAAGCTCTTCAACGACCGATTCTTCAAACGAATTTGGAAACATACTCTGGTAGTATTTACACCACTAGGTCATTTACTGTAAATAAAACCTAGGAGTAACAATCCATACACAGACTACCCGACGGAGGCTGCGTTTTGTCGCATTGTGATCTGAACTAACCTGGGACTAGAGGATCTGGGATTCGCTTCTTCTTGTCCTCGCTCTCACACAGTCTGTTCAGTACCTTCATGACCTTGGCAAGTTGGGCTCGTTCCGACTTCCGATGAACGTAGAAACAGGCTGGCGACTTTATGTGCACTACATATACAAGCTCTTTAGTGGCTGGAATCAAGATCACAATTGATAGACATGTTCAGAGTTAGACAGAAAGTGACAACAGCAGTCTTATTTTTAGTGACTTTCTCTGTTAACCCTAACTTACCTGGGCTATTTAGCAAGCTTGAATTCCTGGGGGGGGGCCATTATGGCCTCCCCTTCAGATCTCGGCCGTTGATCGCGCGATCGCCGCAAAATTTTGCATGAACATAAAGCCGGATGTAATCTACAAGACTGTTAAGTTCAATTTTCAAAAAATTTGCAGTTTTTATTTTAAATTAATTAATTATGCAAATATATGCAAAAAAACTCATTTTCGTCTATAATTGGCTTATAAAAGCTTATGGAATGCTGATTTTTGTTTTAAATTTTCCTAGTGACATTCCGAACATTTGTACGTAAAAAGAAAATCAGTATCAAAATTAATTTCCTATGTTTTCTATTGTTTTATCATTTTTTAATGTATTTCTTTGTTTTTTCGAACTTTTGTTTTTGTTGTTTTTTTCAGCAGAATTTGTCATACACATCTTTAGAAGCATAGCTATACTAAAATACATTTATTTCAGCCATTAAAATTAAAAATATGAATCTTTATATGAATTAATTGAAAAAACACAATTTGTATTGACTTTGTACACAAAATCACGTTTTTGAGCAATTTTGGGGTGGACGAACATTTTTTGAAGGGGCGTGGCTTCGGAACGGTATGCCCGGTCGCGACAAATTTGGTCTCAAAAGTTGCGCGAGACTTGAAAGTAAAAAGTCAGTGAGCGGCGCGGTCAAAAAATTTTGCGCGGCGGAATGGTCGCGGAATTTGTCGAGGGGGGGGCCATTATGGCCCCCCCCCCAGGTAAGTTAGGGTTAATGAACAGTCTGATCAACATATTGCAATTCTACGCAATAATCCTGAGGGCTGTAAGAAGGGTTCTTCAGATCCTTTTCTTCAAAGGGCGCTTCAGCAAAACTTATTCTATAGGTTCACTGCAGACAGTCAAAATGTGTACTTTGTGTGAAATCAAACATCACAGATAATCTAACTGGAAATATTTCCTTATGACACTGGAAATACTTGAAATAATGATCATATTTCCAGACCGGCATGATCCTACCTTAAGAATAAGGAGGAAAAAGAGGAATGGAGTTTAACAATAGAACAACTCTCTTGCTTGCTTCTGTGAAGCAAATGAGATTTTCCTCAACTGAAATCTACAGACTATTTTCTGTATATGCTGAATATTTCGCAAGGTTTTTTTTTTAGCAAATTTTGTGAGTCACATGTTATTCGCAAAATTCAAGACACACCAAAATATTGACTCTGATCTCACTATGAATGTGACGTATACGTATACATTTCTCCGTTTGCTACAGGACTCGACAATCGCAAATTTAACCACTCACAAAATCGTCGAGAAGTTCTGATTCGCGAAAATTTAGACTCGCTAACTATGTATCGTATACAGTACTACACTCACCAGTTGAGGGTAACTTCACAGCTTTGAGTGGTGGGGCTCTGGCTGAAGGCGAGTTGTTGGGTTTCTTGGCTGGCTGCTGAGTGGAGGGTGGTGTGTGGTTGCTCAGAGCAGGCCTGGCTTCAGCTGTGTCTCTGAGTTTTGGACCTGTGGCAAGTTCAAACCGGAGTGAGGGAAAGTGTGAAAAAACCCATACATCACACAAACAAACAAACAAAAAACAATGCAGTGTCATTGCTTCATTGCATAGAGGTTTTGAGGATCAGTGGATTAGACCAAGGACTGTTAATAGGGACAGATCCAGAGGGAGCGCACCGGCCCCCCCCCCCCCCATCTTTATTTTTGGTTAAAACACTAGAAATAAAAAGAACTAGAAATGTCCCTTTGGCGACTGGTATGCCTCCGCCATAATGCATGATTTTCCCAATAGGTCTAGATAGTACATGTGGACAATGTGTGATTACATTTTCACAAAATTGGCAAAATATTGAAATGACAAGTTTGTCACAAATGTGTTGAATGTTCACCTTCCTTGACCTAGGTTTAATTGGATGAATAGGAGAGCATGTAACTAGGATTTAAGGACTTTAACTCGACTTTGACCCATTCATACATTTAGGCATTGAGTAATTTTCAAGGTACAGGTGTGGAGAAAAAGTGCAATTTCTGAATTGAATAGTAAATTGTTACCATTTTCATCTGGCCCTTGACCCTAAAATTCATAAGATAATCACTTTCAGTTAGAACATGCATAATATGTACTAAGTTTCAAGATAACTTGATCCACTTCCGAGATATGGAGGAAAAGGTTAGTTCAGCACTTTCACTTGATCTTTGACCTTTTGACCTTTGAGGCAAAGAAAGAAGAAAAAAAAAAACTTTCCAGAGAATTTCTATTAGGTTACACATGTATGCATACACCAAGTGTAAAAAAAAAAATAACCCTGCTGGCATTGCATGATAGGAGGGAAATAGTAAAATGTTGAAGTGTTGCACTTGACCTTTAACCCCTGACCTTTAACCCCATGAACCCTACATTCTCTAGATATTCACTTCCAGTCAGTATATGTATATACTATGTTCCATGAAGATACCTTGAACAATTTTCCAAGGTATGGAGAAAAAAAAGAAGTTTTAATATTTTTACTTGACCTTTTGACCTTTGACCTTTGACCTCATGACCCAAACTTTCACCAGAGAATCTTAATTGGGTAATACATGTATACACTAAGTTTCAAGAAAATATCTTCAGGCATTCAATAGATATGGTGGAAATAGTGAAATTTTATGTATTTGACCCCGACCTTTTGACCTTTGACCTTCGACCTCATGACCCAAACTTTCACCAGAGAATCTTAATTGGGCAATACATGTATACACTAAGTTTCAAGAAAATATCTTCTGGCATTCAATAGATATGGTGGAAATAGTGAAATTTTATGTATTTGACCTTGACCTTTTGACCTTTGACCTTGAGCATGTGCACCCAAAAGTTGATAGGCACAACTTCACCCCCTAATACACACACATGCCAAGTTTCATTAGGATACCTCAACAGGGTTTGATAGTTACCTTGTCCACAAAATTCATTACGGACGGACGGACAACCCGAAAACATAATGCCTCCGGCACCACTTCGTGGCGGAGGCATAAAAAAAATGGACGGGGGATGCGTGCGCCCCCTTTAACCCTAACTAGGCCGGGGGGCCTCCGAGGCCCCCCCCCCCCCCCTTGACGTTTCGCACGATGTATCGCTATTGCGAAAAGCTATTGCCGCGATGTTTCACGACTTTTTTCTTTCCTGTCTCCCACATCTTTTGACACCAAATTTGTGATGCCCAGGCGCGCTGTTCCGAAGTTGCGCATAAATATGTACGTGCATGTCAGACCAAAAATTGCTCAAAAACGTGAATTCGTGTACAATTTCAATGCAAACTGTGTTTACAGGCAAATTTCATAAAAGCATGATTATTTGAGGGATTTAATGAGTAAAATCAATAAATAACATATTTTCTTGTTCGGAACAAAAAAACAAAAAAAAAGTCGAAAAAACAAAGAAATACATAAGAAATTAAAAAACAATAAAATACTTACGAAATTTTTTCTGATTGCAAAATTTTTTTCTCTTTCACTTGCTAAGGACACTAAAAAGAATATTTACACAAAGAATGTGCCTGTTTTGAGCTTTATTTAGTGATTTATACCAAATTGTCTGATTTCATGCTTCATTATGCATAAATTAGCATAATTTAGCATAAATGATAATTCTTTTAAAAAAATTAACTTCCCGGTACTTTAGATTACATCTTAGGCAATGTGTGTGCCAATTTTCGTCGCGATTGCGCTGTCGACGGCCGAGATCTGGAAGGGGGGGCCTGGGAGGCCCCCCTACCGTATCATCTACCTAAATAGCCTGGCCTAGTTAGGGTTAATTTAGCAATGGCCCTGGTTATTAATCATAAGGCTCCTGGTACGATTCCCCTGGCTGCAGTGGTGGTGCCACTTAGCCCAGGCACTTTATCCTCATTGCTTAATCCTTCAGAGAGAACATGTAGGTGCTACGTTCTATGGTTGCTTGCCTACCGGCATTCATTCCTTCCATAGTAGTCCCTTTAAAAGAAAAAATATGTTCATATGAAATCAATAATGGCAAACTATGAAAATAGAGTTTTTACAGACGACCAGCACCAGAAATTCAAAATGACAGCGCAAACCTGTACAATGTGTTTGTTTACAATTATCTCAACCACACAAGTAGGGTTATGTCAAATACATCTACATAAATAACCATATAGGTCATAAGCTGCATATCTAATAGGCCAGCGGATTGAGGCTGAATTTGGGGGTCAACTGGCAACTATCGTATAACAAACAAATTTTGTAATTTTTTGAAAGTATATGTCTTAACAAACTTACCAGTAAAATTTACCCAGAATTTCTGCGTTGGAACATGCCCAAATGACGTCATCAACATGGCCACCCCCAAACCAGAAAAATGAATGGGAATTTTAGGATATTTCAAGTGTTCATTATACAACTGACATTAATCATGAGATAAGTTGCTAGTGTATGTATTTCTTATTTCCTGGCTTTCTTCAAGCAAACTTGGGCCCATTTGTGACCTCTTTTTCAAAAAATCTGAGCCCAAATTAGGTCATTTCTATGGCAACTTTGTGCTAAAAACAATTTTTTTCTCAAACAAAAAATGCAACACCCTCTCAACGATAAACACCATTCTAAATTTATATAAGTATGTAAATTTAATTGACTGGAGTTGAGACCTAACCTGTGAGAGACCATAGCTACCATGGTTACACTCAAACTTGCCTGTATATAACACAGCTGTCCAGATATCACAATTTTCATTATTAGTGGTGTATTATGTATATTCCATCTCAGCAGCTGGATTTTTTGTTGTTTTTCATTTTGCATTTAGCACAATCATAAGACAAGCTGACATTTCATTCAAGCCAATTAGGCATAGAACATAGATTAAGTCAATTTCTCATAGAATGAGACCCTCCTCCACCTCAGCCCCCATTCCCAATAAAAATGGTTAGTTCATGGCTGTTCCTTTCTTGCAATCCTGTAGGGTGTTTCACCAAACGTCTCATTGGTTTCAGTTTCACTTCACTGGTTTCAGTCTTGTTATCTCAATTTCCATAATATGCAAATATGAGTGATCCTGAAAAGGACCTACTCGGGACCACACTCACATTCAAAAAAAAACAAAAAACAAAACAAAAACATAGTGTACCGTGAAACTACCTACTACCAAATGTTCCAACCACTATGGAAACCTTCAAAGAACATCTTTTCAATCTTATCATCATCACGAGGGCAACTTACCTTTGATTTCTGTTTTCCCACTTCCCGAGATGGTGAAAAGCTTGGAGTTGTTCAGAATTGTGTCGGGAATGTCCTTGAGTTCGAATCCTTCTGGTAACTCCTCTGCAGTCTTTAAGTCCCAACTTGCCGAATGAGAGGAGACATCAGGTGAAAATGAATAATTTTCTTTACAGTTGTGAAGAGGTTAATCACAAGAACAGTGGACCTCTTCTTTGAATTCTCCAAATTCATCTGCTTACTCTTGGACAGAACTGAATCAATGACATGAGCAGGTCTTAAAGGTAGGGGATACCTTTTACAGACCTCCAAAAATGCAGTAAAACATTAAATATGAACCTCAGGGGACTTGTTTAGGCCACTGCTGAGAAATTTGGAAGTCAACAGTTATCTACAATTTGAATAATGCACAAAACTCAACTACTCAGTAGTTCTGTGTGTCAGCCACACTTAAGCCTTTTTGTTGCAGTCTTCTGTATTTTTTTATCTGTAAACACAAATCTAAAAGTATAAGAGCTGATGTAATAACATATAGAGTGTGTGGCAAGAATGTATATAGAAATGTTTGTAAGTTTTGATGAACTTTCTTCACAAAATATACATGATGGACACACATGCAGTGCATGGGTCTGCAAAGGAAGCCTAGTAATGTACTGGAATTTACGGTGAGCCCCGAAAAAAATTCGATTAAAAATCGAACGGTCAATTAAAATGTACTAAATGTTACCTTCCACTTTCAATACTTTATGGGAGTTTCTAAAATGGTACTCTCTTCAACATACCACTGTATTTATACAACTCTTCATTTAAGGCATGCAAATGGGATTCCTTACCTTTAATAAGATGACAAGAGAATTTGTCTATGTACCTGTAACAGCAGATTTTCTCAGATGGCTTTTAATAGCACACACCATCTGCAGCCCATGATACTGACCTAGGGTAAACTACAAGCGTATACCTGTCACATTTTCAGTGAGCCAGGTCATAAGATTGCATTTCAAATGATTAGCCAGCAGCATGAATAAACCTTTGAGCTGTGTTCGTCTAAATGTGCAGACTGATGCTGTTTTCTATAAATATATTCAATATTTTTCCACATTGCTATATATTTGCAATGCAGGTGAAATATACAGTGATATCACATGCAAGCAGTCATATGCTTTTAGATACTGCATTAATGATGGTCAGAATTTTGAATGGATTCCAATTGTGGCTTTCATGATGAGCCAATGTCTAAAATGGCTGCCACCTACCTGAGCGTGTTTCCAGTCTCGATGGCACCGTGCGTCATCAAGGTCTCTGCGATGTCATCGGGAGACAAGAACGAGATTTCTTTCTCCGACCCGCCCTCACTGACCACATGGCAGGGGAGCTCGGCGGAGGAGTTCAGGATGTCGATCATCTCTGTTAGGTTTGGTTCTGGCCCCAAATTATCCTTGAAGGCAATGGCCACATCTGGATCAGAGACGGATTAAAGAGAACCTTATCTTAAAATACAGTAGCCTTGAAGTGCAAGTTCTCTTTTGGATATTAAAGAGAACATTTGCACCTCAAATACCATTAGTAGCTTTAAATTGCAATTTTCTGATGACCTTATTTTGTTTTAAAGGTGCATCAGCTGTGAAAAATTGATAGGTTCACAAACTCTGTGGCAAGACATTTAACATCAGTTTACCCTTACTGTGATTTGTTTAATAATTTGTAAAGACATCTGAAAAAGTAATCAAGAATGAATAGATATAACCTCATCCATTTAACCTTTTTGTCACAATGGCCTTCTTGTTGGACTGAGAAATTTTGCTACGCTGAGGGGCTGGCTGACTTATATTGGGTCAAATTTGGAGGAATCATCTGAATGCTGACGAAAAAGCATGCCATGTATTGGCTATGTGCCAGGGCACATAAAGGATTGAGTGGGCTGTTTGATATCAAAAGATATGTGCTGGTAATGGCAAACTTCATTACATCCATCTTAATACATCATATTGTTTATCAAAGTGGTGAAATAACTGGAATAGCGCCCTCTACCTGACATGACCGTCTCCAGTCTGCTGATGTTGTTCTTCACACTCTGCCCCATCTGCTGGAGCAGATCTAGCCGACTCGACTCCAGGGAATCGAGCTCTCGCAAGAGCAGGCTCTCCCTGAATGTGAATGTGTGTGTGTGTGTGATGGGGAAAGGAAGTTCGGAAACAGATCAAATTAAAGAAGGTTGTAATGAATACAGACAACAGGTTCCAATGAAGTGCGATGAAAGAATGAAATCTTATAATATATATACCACAACATCATTTGTGCATAAGTCTGCTAGAGACACAAAATTAAGCATGATTATCTCCATAAGCCACAGTCACAAATCTCTCTCAACAACAACAACAACAACAACAACAACAAAAGCAGCATGGCCAGCAGAACTGGAAAAAAAAAAAATCATAGGCATATTTCAAAGAATAATACTGTTTATCACCTTCTAGCTGTATCTGGAAAACTAAACTGAAGACGAAGAGAATCAGCTGATGATGACTAGCTACATTTAAGATCATATCGGCTGAATAAGATGAAAGTCACTTGTACACAGAAGTCATTACTTATCACATATACAGAGTATGACCCAAACAATCTAAGATGCCACACAAACAAGAAGGGCTTAGCTACCATACTGCTACACAAAGATTCTCACAATTACAGTACATTTACACAGATCCTGTGGCTAAAGTGAACTGAATGGATTTCATGTTCTGCTTGCAAAACAGAATGGATACATCAACTGATTTTAGTCATTTTGCATCACATTAAGAACACAACTGTAATGAGCATTTAGTTACTTGGAGGGAAGTCCAACACTATTATAGCATCATGAATTCATAGCATGTGGGCACACTTTGTTTCTAACTTGAGAACATGGGGGCAATGCACAGATTTCTGCACAATTCTTACACATTTTGAGAGAACGGGCAAATAAACTACAGTCACAAACTTTATATCCGCTCTCAAGATGTCCTGTCAGATATGATTTTAAATCACTGAAGGCCTGGTCCCCTAGTATTCTTGGGCTGGGGTAAATGGGAAATACATGCTATACTATGGGAAAATTGGTCCATCTTCAAGGGTTGAAGTTTGCAGCATATACTTTCCCTCAATAATCTGCTCATATCTGGTGATGTTTGTGTCTTTTTATTATTATCTTTTCACTCATTATGAACTGCATACATTAGGTCAGCTGCAGCTTGCTCCTGGCCTAGCATGAAAACCTGGTGATTCCCTTTCATTACTCTTTGCGCCACTGACACAATACAGAATAAAATTCCCAATGGCCACTGTTCAAGTTAAAAAAATGCCTCAAGATTTATTGCGGTTATAACCACAGGAAGGAAATTTAAGGTTGTCAAGATTCTTGGAGATAGGACCAACCTGCACTGCAGGACGGAATGCAGAACCTGGAAGCTGGACCTGATGGCTTCGGCTGCTGGTGCCGACTCTCTCTTCACCTTCTGGGAGGCTTTTTCCAGGTCCTAAACAATGGAGGGGGAACAGAGAAGAGAAGAAAGGAACCCTCACTAGTCAACAGTTAACAAAAACAGCAGAAGACCTGCACACTGCTTAACCCTTGAGGACAAGTCCCACGTGTATTCGGGCAAGCGTCTGTGGGAAATGCATGTTGTAGCAAAATCAAACCATCCTCAATGAGTTAAAAGGGCAGCAGTGCACTTACGCCGATTTTCATTTTAGGTACCAAAGACTTTTGGCAAGTCATTTCGGAAGCAGAGTAAAACAAATCATCAAGCAAAACTTGGCTGGTGACTTATATCTAGGGACTTGCATGATACATTCATGACATGATTGGCTGATTGCCCACCTTGCCATGAGAACTCTTACTTTCACAACATGAAAACTTGTGTTTCCTGCCAGCTACATGTACTTCAAGCAGGAAGTGTGGGTCTGTTGTTTTTTTTTTTTTACTCAAGGCAAATGCTTGTGATCAGACGTGAACAACTGACCACAAATGTTCTAAAATATTAAGCGGTTATTAAAGATGTCCCTTAAGTTTCTGCAAAATCGAGGAAAAGAAATCGATCCAATTTGGTATAGTTACAGGCATTACTGAAACAGAGTTTCAAAAAATCCATGACAAAAAATCATAGTAACCCAATTTATTCTGAGTAGGAAACACATTAAGATCAAGGTGACACTTCACAAATTACTATCTGTGTTAAAAAGAGTGGTTTTATATATAATGGACATTTGCATAATTACACAATCACAATAAAAGAAGTGGTAAATACTCATTATTGATGCTTAACCACTATTCTGTGTTGTTTTTAACCATCTTTCCCTCAGGAGTATTTCACAAACAACATTGAGGTGGATTCTGACTTTAAACATTACACCGATTTCTAAATATTGCGTGACTAAGGCAAATTGTTGGAACAGTGACAATGATGTGATTTTTAACTGTTCTTCCATAAGGAGTATTTCACAAATAACATGGAAATCGATTCTGACAAAACATACTGATTTAAACATTACACCGGTTTCTAATGATTACATGACTAAGACAAACTGTTGGAAAAGTGACAACGATGTGATAGGGTTGAGAGTCGCGATAAGGCCTACCAGCTTTGAGTAGTACAGTCGCTTCAGGACCCCTTTGGCTGTCTCAAAGGCTGGCCTAAGCCGGTCCTGGACAAGTGCATTCTGTCAAATAAGAACAAAGAAACAAAGAAAGATGAATCAAAACACACTGTGAGTTGTCCAAATGGATGGCAGACATATCAAAACAACTTTGGATCTCTGTGAGGTGAAGGGTACATTAAATCACCTTTGATGGCAGCGATGGCAAGAATGAAACCCCGTTTTGGTAAAACACTATTTGGTAAAATACATCTACTTTGAAATTTCAATTTGTTTACTATCAAATCTAGCTCAGAAGGCTTCAAAAGATGTACAATTGTAGTACTAGCTGCATGCATTAGGGCATGGATTCTCTTCTGATGATTCTACTGTAAGGTGTAAATCATTATAAAAAAAAAAGCACAACTAATAAATATAAAACACTGCAAAGAATGATCATATGGCTACTTGATACAGCACTTTCCCCCTTATTACAGCACTGTGAAATTATGTGAACAGGTCACATGCTGTGAGCAGCAGAGAGACTGTGTCATCAGATGTAGGTCCTACTGTCTACGAATAGATCATGCTCCCTATAAAATCTGTTGCCCTCCTCAGTCAGGCCAATTGGTGAATTCACTTCTACAATGCGTGTTAACAGGACATGGGCAGACACAAGCTTCCTCCCCCCCCCCCCCCCCAACACACACACACACACACACACACACACACACATACCTGGTCCTGTATTGGTGTAACTTGATGTCCCCGATGGCTGCCAGTCAGGCCACAGTAAGCACAGATCGGCACATTGTCCTCTGTGCAGTAGAAGTCCTTGGGCATGTTGTCATGCTCCTCACACCCATACACTCCTCTGATTAAAAGGGAAAAGTTTGCAGCGATTGTAAACCATTGTGCTGTGTGTCTCGTTGCTCAAAATATTGATCATATGCACAAAGTTATCCTTCTCATATAGCATGACAAGAGCAGTAGTGATTTGCCTGCTGGTTAAATTTCATTGAATTTTGTCCTTGTCTGACACTTTGGTACTAATTCACATCTCGACAATCATGACAAAACAAGCAAGAGAATCAAAATTGCCATCGTGCATTTCATAGGCAATCCTAGCCTGTAGCATACTTTCAAATCTGTTGTTTTTTAAATATTGATTCCAAAATCAATTTGCCTATCAAAATGTGAGTTAAATAAAAACTCTGTGACCCTGAGTGTAGTCAGAATTAATATCTATAATTGTCAAGCACTCCTAACCCCTCTTCAAACTAGAAAATCACTTGGAGAGCACAGATCTCTGCCATGCAGCCCATTTCCACCCATACACGCATGCTGAAAATCGGCCTTATTTCCCATGATACCGACGCCGTTCTAGTGTCTCACACTTTACCTCATCAGCTTTCATATTGCATGCTATGCCACATATCACAGCTATTTACAGATATCACAGCTATTTCAAAACAAAATCTCATCAAATAAACTTTGAATTCCTCTAGAATTATATGCTCCAATTTATATCTTATATGAGGTTTCTCTTTATCCAAAAAAAAAAAAAAATTATCATCAAAAGAAGTTGGAAACCTAAGGCCATATCTCAACTGAAACTGTACCATCTCTTTTAACCCGTTGAGGACGAGTCCCGAGTATACTCGGGCAGGTGTCTATGGGAAATGCGTGTTGTAGCAAAATCAAACCGTCCTCAACGGGTTAATCAACATTAAAGGTAGGGAATCCCATTTGCATGCCTTAAATGAAGAGTTGTATAAATACAGTGGTATGTTGAAGAGAGTATCATTTTAGAAACTCCCATAAAGTACTGAAAGTGGAAGGCAACATTTAGTACATTTTTATTGACCATTAGATTTCGAATTGCATTTTTTTCGGGGCTCACCATAAATTCCAGTACATTACTAGGCTACCTTTGCAGACCCATGCACTGCATGTGTGTCCATCATGTATATTTTGTGAAGAAAGTTCATCAAAACTTACAAACATTTCTATATACATTCTTGCCACACACTCTATATGCTATTACATCAGCTCCTATACTTTTAGATTTGTGTTTATAGATAAAAAAATACAGAAGACTGCAACAAAAAGGCTTAAGTGTGGCTGACACACAGAACTACTGAGTAGTTGAGTTTTGTGCATTATTCAAATTGTAGATAACTGTTGACTTCCAAATTTCTCAGCAGTGGCCTAAACAAGTCCCCTGAGGTTCATATTTAATGTTTTGCTGCATTTTGGGAGGTCTGTAAAAGGTATCCCCTGCCTTTAACAATGTCAACTTACATTTGGATTTGGATGCGCTTATGAGGGCTCTTGCTTTTGGAGTTGCCATGGTGGAGCTTGGACCAGCACTTCTCACAGAACTCCTGGTCACACTGCTCACATTTACAAGTGGCTGACTCCTGGGAGCACTCTTCACATAGTGGTCTACCACCTGTTTAAAAAAAAGGGGGGGAAAGCAATGAACAATGTACAGTCAACCTTAACCAAGTCGAATCTATATTGGCCTGAAGAAATAGCTTCGATTTAGAGGGATCAAAATCAATATAAAGAGAAGAGGACTTGAAAAGACCTTGCACTTAAGCGATTAATCAACTTATGCGAGAAAGGTTGACTGTAACATGAATGGGACTAAGGCATAATTTGTAACATCATGACACACACACATAAACACCTACATCAAGTTGAAGCAGTGTGACTGACCTCTAGAATATCATTTGCCTTGAGCAACATCACATAATCTGTTTACATAGTTTCTGGTGCTTTTTTTCCCCATCTATAAGCTGGTATTCAATTGACTTTATGAAAGGATATTACTCAGCGCCACAGTATCTCTTCCACAATGCACACACACACACACACACACACACACACACATACAGAGGACTGCCAATGTGATTGGTAGAACTGAAAGCCGACTGGTTTGTTTCTGAAAAATGCTTCTATTATTAGCATAAATCTAATCTTGTGTATTCATGGTTAGCCTACGGAACTTCAAACATTTGCAGTCACATACCCTTTTATGAACAGATGCTGTAAGTGTAAAATTGGCAAATGATGTTTTCCTGAAATTTTCAACCAGTTTCCTAACAAGCTTTTGCATCTATGAAAAGTAAGTGGGCTGACTGTCAATATCATCAACACTCTCCATGCTGTAAAGTAAAAATTAACTAAGAGACAGGTAGAATTACCTTTCAGCGATTTTCCTTCAAACTTTTCTCGACGTGGTCTGGCCTGGAACACCACTCTATGGGCACTGAAGTAAAAAGCAAAGCATACTCAGTGAATGGGCACCATAAACAGCATGACAGAGAGAAAAGTGGAAAGCAGTAAGACTCCACATTCATACATCCGTCCAGCATATTTTTTGTGAATTTCCCATTTGAAAATTCATAGAATTTTCTCCTGTGTTACCATTTTAGTTCTGTTTTTAAACTCTCAAACATTTTCCCCTGTGTGTTCATTGCTGTATCATTGCTACAAATTCACAAACCTTAAGGAAAAAATCATTAACTTTTGATTTTTTTCTTAAATCAAGTAACTTATTTAATAAATAGTTCAGCCTTTGCAAACTTTTTACCATAAAGTAGATTGAATTTCAAAACAAACAAACAAAATCATTGGGGGGCAATAAGCAAAATTCTACATTACTCATACCTGATCATCTTAACTGAATTTCGACTGTTGGCTGTTAAACTAGCCTACAGTCAACTGTAAAATGGAATGGAGCACTTTTCTTTTATGTGATGGAATTTTGAAAGAAAAGTGCATTCTTACAAAGGATCTGGTGCCTTGTTGAATGCCCATGTTGCGAGTCCTAGGGCGTAGAAATCTATCAAGAGATCTTTCAAACTGGCATCTCCCATTGGCATGGGTGTTGAGGACTGCAAGAAACAATAAAAGTTCAATTCGGCATCAAGTCCCAGTTTTGTTAGTGAATAAATGAAGAGAGTAGATCACTGTCGAGTTTTCAAGATCAGACCCAAAAACAAGAAAGTTATGAATGGAATATTGATACTTCACTGTTGTCAAAAAAACAGCAACAACTAAATATTCAAAGTAAGAGGTGTACAACATAGAATGACCCAACAAGTTTTTTGCTGACCTAAAAACACAAATCTTTAATCAATTCACTTTTGTGACAGGAAACTACAAAGGAACTCTCTCATTTAGTTGAATCCTTCAAATCAATTTAATCATTCTCAAGTAAAACCTTGCAGTGATGCCATTTTAGTGAACAATAATGTAAAACTTCGAACTCTCAAATCAGCTGCTTGCATTAAACACATAATCCTATTTTTGCTTTTAGGAGTACGTTACTGGTAGTGCATGAAAATGGCTGAATCCAACATATTAAGACTAAAGGAGCAACAACAAAAGGAGAAAATTCATGCGGTGATCCTAAGTTGATATCTCCTCACCTTACACTGGGGACAGACCAACTCATGTTTAAGTAGCTTCTGGATCCTGGACAGGCAAGCTCTGCAGAACGTGTGACCACATTGCAGGATCAGGGGTTGTAATGCACCACCTAGAACGAATTAAAAAAAAAAAATACAAAGGTAAAAGCAGCAACATATGGTAGAGAACACCAAGTAATGATTCATCATGGTAATTGTAATATTCTGACAGTACAAGGCGGCTTTGCATTCAGTTCAAAATATGCCAAAGAGTGATATTCAAAGGCCTAGAGCTAGGTTCTAGACCCCTACTCGATATTTTGAAGTGCCATTTTGAAAAGCCCTCTCTTCTATATTAGATCTATAGGCAGTTCTGTCAGTCTGAAAGAACACATGCACAGTGCAGTGGGTGCAGACATGTGACACAACACATGCGCTCAGGTACAACATTTGTAGCCCGACCAGACACCGTGCATGCTTTGCACGGCGTCAGACAAGTTACGACACCAATCATTTCGTACAAAAGGTTGAGAAAACCCCTACAGAAGTACACCTATCTCAATACACAAGAACCGATCAATTGGTCTTAAACTTCATGCACAATAAGTTCGATATTTCAGAATGAGAGTCTTTAACACCAGGCAGGCACTGATTAAATTCAAATTTTATACAGGAACAAGCAAGGGCCAGCACAAGTAAAGCCAAGCAAGGAATAGACCTAACAGTTAGTCTATCCACAATCAAAAACACAAATGTACGAAGCTTTTGGGCCAATTTCTGGAATTAAACAACAACCAATTATTGAATTAATGATCTAGGAATTATTATCATGATTATTAACAGAAAGACACACATAAATCTACAAGCACTGCACTCGACAAGGTTTCAAAGATGCCATAGATGGGTTAGATGGATCAAGGAGAGTGAGGAGTCACCAACCAAGTCACATGGTGTACCTTGATATCGTTGTCCAGCGTATTCACGGCGGCAATTTGGGCATCTCGGCGCTCGAAACATCCTTGCTGTTGTCACATGTGTTTCAATACAAGCTCAATAACTTACCACGACCAGCTAGCTCGCAAACAGTTAGACAATAACATCATTGGCATTGCAATGATGCAATGCTGGCAATGAGTCTCACGCTAGCTAACGTCTTAACAACAGCGAAACTTAGCTCGGACGTTGGATCTAGAGAGACGTCTTGTTATCAATCTTGTTGCGATTCCTGACTGACTCTGAAGTTGAACTCAACAAAGCTAAAATGATAATTTCCGTTACTGCATTGTACTAGCTCAGTGAAGCTGCGTGACAGGTGACGACACTGAACATCCATCCATCCAGGCCACAGACGTGACACAACGTTATGGATGCGATGACACATATCACATACACACGGAAATACGTGACGTACATTCAGTGCATAGCTAGCTGGCTCTTGCTTACGGAAATCCCCGGGACGCGCGGGCGGCGGTTCAGCGCACGAGGTCGAGGGCAATCAACTCCATACGGGGACCGGTATGCCTACTACTCGTATTCAACACAAACTTGCACGAGGCGACCACACACTGCACTGGTACAAAGTTTGAGGATTTTCACGTGTCGCATGATATCCCGATATCGATCATCTGTTTACAACGCGTTTGCGATCGGTTTGGCCAATCGACGTGTACCCTCGGTAGTCGAAGAGGCCGGAGTTTTTCTGGTAACATGGTCTTTAGTTTGAAGTTGACTTTGCGTTACTGTCATGTTGACTTTCTTTCTCTTTTTTTTTTCTCAGCCAGAGAAATACATACCATATTAAAAAAGGTCCTTTGTGAATGAATCCCACAAATATACGTAATAATGGAACAAATATCTAGTAATGAACGTTAACCTAAGAACAAATTAAACCCAAACTGTCGGTCTGTATTCAAAAGAAAAAATATTATACATGTAATACATAAACTAAGGAGGTCTATCCGTCTGTAGCCCATAGAACAATCACGTCAGACTTGTAATATAGGGTGAAGAGATCAAATTTGTGTTCTGGTGATATTCTTCCTTTCTGTATAAAATGACAATTAACAGCTTGACATATACGATGAATATAATTATTATGTTAGATAGGTTTTCTATGTCGAGATTTTACTCAGACGGAAGTAAGTGGCATTATCACAAAACAATTTCCCTTGAGATAATTATCCGCTACATAAGCGTGATGCTGATAATTCACATCTTCAAAATGTTAATTTTCAACATCACATAGTAAATATGTAAATTTAGCAACCTATAGTGTGTGTGCTACATTTTGATATTTAGGATATATATCGTTCTTTTAGCATATGTTTTGAACACTTTTTCATTGTTGAAAATGAATAAATAAATGAAATGCCCTTTACTTTGAAATTATTGATATGCAATAAAGTAATTCCGACATGGTCAGTAGACATGAACTTATTAGCTTCATTTTCCTGACTTTGTGTAACTTATCATATATTGGATGTATATATATATATATATATATATATATATATATATATATATATATGTGCTGACGTCCTTGCCCTCTTTGAATATTAACTACCTGTATGTTACTTTTGAAGAATATAGCGTAGCAGACCAGTATTGGAGAAATTAAGACTCAGTGCATGCTACAGATCTGTAGCTGTTCTCAGTTGAAGTGCAACTGTAGGCCTAGGACCGGATTTTCTCTTAAGAACGTCATTTAAAGTCATTGATTTATAACTTCGTCTAGTCTACCCTTTGAGTAATCCTCTGATTCGTGTCCTCTGATGAATAGGCCTAGATGTGAAAATAAAGAGAAAACAATAAGAACTTTCCTGTCTTCATCTCATCAATTCTTAGACTACTCTTTTTCATACGTGTACATATTTTGCTTCTGCCATTAATTTTGAAACTAATTCTACTATTGTACTAGCATTCTATTTATCCAGTAGCAATTTTCACTATTTTACTTTATGTGATGATAGACGTTATGTATTCATAACAAAACTGTTGGAATTTTAAAATTTAGCACATAGTATCCCGATTAGACACCGATACTTGCACTGAAAAACATCGATACAAACACGATTTTGTGGTCTGAAGTTTGACGTTTAGTTTGAAGTTTATTTGAACAATATCTAGCGACCCCTTTCGGAGTATGAGAAATTTACAATGTCTTTGTAACAGTAAAATACAACAAACATGATGTTAACATATTATATACATACATGTATGAACAAATATAATAATCATAAAGTACGATTGAAAACACGATGCAAAGGGATGATGCCTGACACAAAAAGGACATCAAGATACCCATGTACACCCATATTCTTCACACTTTAGCATACAATACATAAAACATGTATTCATATGATTATGCATGTACACACATACAACAAAATTTCCAGGTTCAGAAGACCTTGCTGTAACAAGCAACCATTGTAGTTCTGTAGTGTACCATGTTTTTTAAGAAAGGGTGGTGAGTTCTAGGGTTGTAGTAATTAGGCTATAGATCTGTTACTAGCTTTCAAAATTTAGCTAATCATTTGACAGCTACAAAGATATCATTCCATTTTCAAAATACATGGATAAAGTATTTGGGATACAGTACAATTGTATATGGCAAGTGGAAAATAAGATCATGAATTTTCAGATAATACCAAAAGTGAGGTCCTTCGTGTTTAGTAGCTGATATTATCATGCTATTTCAGTAAATCTTATGAAAATATTGTCTTTTTAAATCATTATAAAGCCGTTTTTTGTTTTTAATAGTTTTAAAAATTTGTAAAATATTTCATTTATTTGAAAATTTGAGTAAGTATTGCATTTTGATACAAAAATTATACCACATTACGTATAAAGCGACTGGATAAGACTTCTAATGAATATTCATGTTTTGCGGCTGGGAGGCTGAGCGACCATGGTAACGCTGTATTGTTGCAGCTACAGGTGTGTGTTAGCAGACAAGCTTTGTGTGTGTTGTCTATGACGGCGGCCGGAGGACCGTGCTTTATTCGGTCGCGGTAACGTAACTAACATTGCAACGCGCTGAAGTGGAAACCAAGTTACTGACCAAACAGCATTTGGGATTTGCCACTCCAGTCCAATGGATATTTCCATGAATTGAGAAGGAAACGGCAAGAAATATACGAAAATGACTGAAGTTTTGCAGGAACTCGTTTCGGACGCGAAACGACATAAGTTTTCAACAATTCCAAAACTTTCAGACGAAGGTAAGTCAGCGTTTGAAACCGAGGACTTCATTTGCTCCGGCCCCAGCGCAGCCCGTGAGTCTGCGCTGTGCTGTCTATTGCCCGGCTGTTGTGCTCTGTTAGGCGGGGTACATCGCTGTATGCCGACTTGACATGACTTTGAGAAAAGATGTGTTTGTCCCTAAAATTCAGCCACTATTGCATTTAACTTAGGAGTTCAGTTTCAATAATGAATATAGAACTTGTCTATGATTGTACAGAATTTGTATTGCTTTAAAACGCTGTATGAATAACCCCTGTAACGTTCATACTGCCAGAACTATGTTATCTGACTGAGTGCAGTGTATTCGATGCGTGACCTTTTTCTTACAAGGCTTGAAGTTTATACCGTCCACACATGGCGACAGTTTTCTGTGAACATGATGAATATGATCTGATATGAATGATCACACTCAGTCAATGAGTGGATTTGGAACAAACATCCATTCTTCCAAGAATTCATCTTGTTTTGTTTTCTTCTCCTTTTCAATTATTAGCCATACATCTACAAGGTTCTGAATTGCCAGAATGAATTGTAACCCACTGTTAGAGCCTAACATTTAGTAACATTGGAATCAATTCAAAGTTTAATTGATTTATTGAAGTTGCACTTGCACTAATGCAGTCCACATCCCTTTTGTAGCAATGCATAAACAACAACAAAATAGACAAAATGGATCAATAAACAGTTTATCACCTCAATTTCATTTGAAACTTGTGTTGATTGATGATAGTTTACAAATAGTAAATACCTTTCCTGGCAATAAAAAAAGTGTTGACTGTTGCGATTGAGTGTTGGTGTTACTTGTCACTTGCCAAGCTCTAACTAGTCTAAGTTTGCAATTTGTATACTTCTGCTTCAGAAAAGAAATATTGTGTTATATTTATCGGTTCTACTTGTAAAACATGATGTGCTTATTTGTTTGTCTGTTTGTATTTGCAGATATTGTCAGCGTCTGGGAAAATGTTGCAAACTTTGTGGAACGCCACATGTCCCTTCAAAAGGTATTGTTCATCTTGTATTCCAAACTGACAATTTATTGCTTAAAATATTGCTCTTAACGTTTGTGGTCAAGCTTACTGAAAGAAAGAAAAAACTAGAATAACTTGTCCAAAGTATTCACTTTTTTGGGGGGTCTGTAAAATGTGTCATAAAAAAAATCAGAAATGTAGTCATACTCTGGTCACATGTTTATGGAGATGTTATGGTGTGAGACCTATGATATGCAAACATTGGTATGTTTGGTCTTGATAACACCTTAATTTGTATTTTGTGTACAATTCAATAAAAATGTTGAACCACTTTGTCATTAAAACCTGTAGTGTAGACTAATCTGTATTTTCTTTGCATTATTTCTCTCTTTTACAGGGCGTTCAAATTCATGGACTAGGAACCTTCACATTTACACAGAAGAAAATTGACGTAGGAAACAACAAATTCATCCTTATCCAGAGGCCTGTATTTGTATTATCAGAAAAATTTGCCCAAACTCATGGATTAAGCTACACCAAACACTTTACCTCAGGTGAGTTTTTTTAAGTAAGATTCTTTCCAAATGTACATTGTATAATCAAACCTAACTATACACAGCCCAGTTGCTGTACGTACGTAGCGCGACCATTCGCATAGCGTATAAACAACGTCTGGTCAGGCTAAATCAAACCATGCATCATGCAGGGAATGAAAATGTCATGAAAGGGGGAAAAAAAAACATCAACTGGTGGGTATACATACAGGTTATGCAGAAAAGCATAGTGATAATCAAATCCTCCTTGAATGTTTCTATTTTACTGTCACTGCTGCGGTTGTGCTCAATAATGCATTTGTGAAAATATATGTTCGTCAATTAAGCTAATTGAAAATGGAAATGCGATGAAATATTCATTGAAGCAAAGAGGGGAAAAAAACAGTTTGTCTGATTGTAACTTCTTGGTTTGACAGGTCAAGTTCCCATTGTCCAACTCAACTTTGCGATGCTGTCCAATGAGAGCCCTTTTGATAGGGACACAGTGGAAGGATGTGTCCGGGAGGTGCTCCAAGCGCTGTCCAGGGCCGTCCAGGCCAAACGCAACGTCGAGTTCACCTTTGTTGGAATCGGCCGACTGACCATCCGGGACGGCAAAGTCAAAATGAAATTCTACAAGGACTTTCTGAATATGATGGATGGATCGGGTCACCTGATTGATGCATTGAGAAATGTGAGTACATTTTCCTCATCATTTTGTTGTTGTTATTGTTTGGTCAACTTTTCATTCTGTTGTTCAGCACACACTGTAGTCTTTAAAGGCATAGTTTACCATTTGCAGATGAAACAAAACCCAGCATAAAGCATAAATCTAAAATTTGAGTTAGGGATAGAAACAACCAATGTAAAAATTTGAACTAGTATAATCGATGTTAAGTATTGTTAAATATACAAAATGTGAACAATAGTTATAATAAAAAAGGTTTCCATCCTAAACCATCTACAGTTATGGTTTAATGAGAAATATAGTGATAACTCCTTATATTTTAGGCTTTCACAAAATATTTATATGGTGGGATGTTTTGTGATATAACTGACCTACACATCACAGTACATCAAAAGTGATATCTTTAACATTTTGTAAATCACTGCTCCAAGAGGTAAACAGGACCAATACAGCCGTCTCCTGTTATAACGAAGTCCTCAAGACCAGCAGTTTCTTTTGTTGTATTGAAATTTTGTTATAGCAGAACAGTGAACAATATAAAGATATCACGATAATTTGTGGATCTAACCCTGTGTGTTATACTGGGAGCGCACTGAACTTGCATTATTTTTGCGTGTAATGATACAGTACATGACCTTGCTTTACTACTCAGAGGCATGAACCTTTTACTTTATTTCCCCTGGGCAATGAAGCATATTTGTGATGGTATACTGTGCATGCATTCATTTGATTGGTATGTGTATGCAGCTGCCACTTTTTCATTTCTTTTTAAGATTTTTAAAATTTAATTAATAATAATTAAAAAAAAAGAGGAATACACGTAGAGGAAACTTTGATGTGCCATCTGCTTTGGTTACATGTACAACACACATACTGTGTATATTTAACCCGTTGAGGATGGGCTGATTTTGCTACAACGTGCATTTCCCATAGACAGCTGCCCAAATATACTCGGGACTAGTCTTCAATGGGTTAATGTGTTGAATAATCAAAACTTCTATTGGACCGTACAAGTCCAGGGATGTACAGTAGATGCAGGGCTTCTACATGTATTTGCTAAGTTGTTACAGACTTCAAGATATATTTGGACTCTTCAATGCGATATAACACATAAAAAATTAACTGACATAGCATTACTAATTGTCTAAATCTCCACTTTGTAAACGGAGAGATAGAGAAAGTGAATGAGATTGGGAAACTGCTGAGATGATAGTCATAGATAATACATATACAGAAGAATGACAGGAATGTTTGTGGTAAAAGAGGAGTTAAAATAGAATTAGACAACTCAGGAATTAGATCAATTTTTATCATGTTGATGATAAATGTCCCCATTGCTCCAATTGATGTATCAAGGCCAAAGCAGCCACACACACACACACACAATGCAGCAATTACCAAATAACCTTCTCTTTAGTGCAACCAGCTAATGAAAAATTCATTTGTGGAGTGCGGTTGTCAGCGCAACAAGGTTGGCCGTGTTTCAATTTCATTGCCATCCTCCTAGGCTATTGATTACCTACATCTCAAATTGCATTGCAGTGCAGCGCATGCATCATTCTGTGTAATCAATCTGTCACAGACGTGATGTCATTTTGTATTGTTACAGCTTTCTACAAAGCATCTGACTGATGAGATGTTATAAGAAATTGATAGAAATTCAATGTTAGTGTGGTATAGTTTTCTTTTTCTGTATGGTAGAAGTGAAGGTGCAAATTATAAGTCAATCAAAAAATAGATATTTGGATTAACTTAGAACAAACATAATTGAGCATATAATATTACAGATGCAACCTGTACCCTATCATACACTGTATGTGCAAATACTAATTGTTTGCTCTGAGTATGACTTTGAATATTTTGTGATCAATGCAAATGCCATTTTAACAATATCTTGTTTACTATACTGTTACAGCAAGTAAATACAGTATGTGGTGAAATATGTCTAGGATTACATTGGATTTGAAACTGCAGATTTATGCTCGCAGACCTGCCAGAAAACAATGATATATGAGTTAAAATGTCATGTATAGATCATTTTTGTTGTGACGAGTGTCATATTCAGTTCCTCAATACTTCTTCAGAGAAATCATGAATATTCATTGAGCTAGAAGGCTTTTAGAAAAAAATGTTCTTTATTCTCTTAATCTTCTAAATAACTTTGGTAAAGAGGAGTGTTAGCAAATATTTATTTGCATGGCAATTTACATGGTTTCATGTAATCTATTCCTCAAAATGTATTATTATTCTCAAAGCAAATTTGCACTCTAAATTGATAAATTACTGTGTAACAAAAACAACAATGATACATTTCAGCCTGTATATCATTTTGTATATCTTGCTGCAGCGCCCGGATACAGCAGATTCGGTCATGTCTCGAGCCTCTGTCTTCAGACCCATGACTGGTGGTACTCTTGTTTTACCCAGGTAGGTTTGTAATGCAAAGAAGTGCATTCAGTTGCCCTGTGTAGCCTTTGTATCAGACCATTATTTTATTATTGCCACTGTGACAAAGTTAAACGCACAATTTTGTTTCTTATATGGTTAATTGTTTGAATTCCCCATAATTACTCACCATCATGTTGCTGCATGGAATATGTGTGATGCAAAATATTGCAAATGTACAGAGTTTTGATAATTTTCCCTTTGAGAATTTTTAAAAAATGTGGATTCATGAGTCCAGGCTTCAATGAGCATTTTTTTTTTTTCTCAAAGTGGAAAATGTTGAAGAGAAAGTTTCACGAATCAAAATATCCAGACAGTGGCCATTGTATATCACAATTACTGCTTAAGTAAAATTTAATAAAAGACAAACGTTAGCAGCAGTTTATATGTAATTCTACTGTAACTTTAAAGATACCGATTCTCAATGGTCAGCAGACATCTGGGTACTTCACAGTTGCTTGAGTGAAAACAAACCCACAATTGGTATACTTCATAGACAAAATTGTCTCCTTTTCTTCCATAATTGGTCATGAAATTCCATGAAACTGTCAGATATGGTCAATTTTAACATTTCTGATGGTCAAAAGAAATAATATTGATTAATTACATAAAAGAATTGTAGATCAAGGATTTTGAACGCCACTGTACACCATACACTGAACGCGTGTACATGCACAGCATTTACTTGCACCAATTCACACTCCAGCTATACTGAAAGTGCCATTCACCCAACCATGAGAATATGGCTCATGAAAGTTGTGGAATTTCTGTTCAGTATCTGTTTCTATCTGCTTGCCACATACAGAATCACGCAAGGGGCTGGCAAAGATGGGTTTGGATTTGAGAATGAGGAGAAACCAATGCCTGCTATCCAGGAAGGGGAGGAACCGGCAGACATCGTCGTAGAGGACATCGTCCAGCTCGAGGAAGAAGCGGAGAAGGATGCCGAAGAGGGTGAGGAAATTAAAATTTTGTCTTCAAATTGCATAAATTGACAGTATATTGCTAGCAGACATTATATAGATGATGACTGGCGGGGAAGGGAACATACCGAATGTTCCACCCGAAGGGTTTGAAATGCTATTGAGGGAGGTTATAAGTCCCGAGATGAAGTCGAGGGACTTATAGCCTCCCGAAATAGCATTTCAAACCCTGAGGGTCAAACGTTTGGTATGTTCCCGACAACAAAAGTCATCGTCTGTTATATTATATGGGTTAGTCAATTACCATCATTATCAATTGATTTGCATCAAACCGTACTGTGCATGCCGTACCTTATTGATATCATGGTACGCTTAGCGTAAAGGTCCAGCACGCACACAACGCACTCAATCGCGCTAGCTCGCGCAGAGCCAAATTCACTGTGCGGGTATTTGTTACGTGAAAATGTTTTCCCATGGGAGAACATAACAATGTTCGCCCATGGGCGAACATAACGAATGTACCTCCATCACGTGACTGTGTTTAGCCAATCACTAACTGGTATTTGACTAACCCATTTAATATTGCAAATTAGGGCAGGAAGATGTTCTAGCTCAAGTTGACACATTTGTCCAACGTTGATGGATTTACTGTACACTATGGCATTCCTCCTGCCTACGACATGAATGTTTGTCAGATGTTACCGTGTGATTTTCCGATGCATTTTCCCAAAAACTTGATATTTCGTCAATTGTTTGTTAAAGATCGGATGAATACAGGAACAAACAAACAAGTTTGACTGCATCAAGCAAGCATTCTATACCATGTGCCTCTCGTGTGTTTGTTGTTGTGTATGATATCTGATAGTATACTGGTTTACTGACTCTTTTGGTGCATTGATCCCACTTTCAGAGTCGGCCAAAAAGCCGGTCACCACTCTCCGGGCCCCATCACGCCAGGTCATCCCCACAGCAAAGGTCACCAGCATGAGCCTCTTGGATGACATTGCCCCATCTCCGCCCCCATCCCGGGGCGTAAAGGGCACACGCATCTCCCCATCTCCGCCCCCAGGCAAACCCCCTTCCCCAAAGGGCGAACTACCTCCTCCTCGCACTCCGGCCGAAATCCGAGAGTCGCTCTCCGCGGAGATGGTTGCTAAGGAGAGGGGCCACTCTGCACCATGTGCCCACTCCCACGAGAAGGCAGGGCAAGAACTGTGCTACCTCTGCCACCAGAGGGCAGTGCGCAATGTGCCAGTATCGTTTGAGGCAGAGCGCCGGCGGAAGGAGCAAGAGCAAGACCGTCTGCTTCAGCAGTTCCAGCACATGAAAGACACAGAGGCTATTCTCAGGGAACAGGTAGATTCCTTAAAAGCTACTTAATAATACCATCGAAGGAAGACAGAAAAGGCAATTTCATTTGAGTTTGGACTTATAGTCACATTGGGCAATGAAAACTGTAAAAAGGGAAACAGATCAAGCAGTCTTAATGGTCAGGTAGTCTTTATACATATGTTTTGTACTAATGCAGGTTGGATCATGGTTGCTTGATCCCTCAGCAGCCTTTGCCTGTCAAATACGGTTTATATTTCAAACAGTTCATTTTACAAAGAAATGTATGGTATGATTGATTTTTTGTGTACCAACTACAGTGTGAGCACCCAACTCTTGCACAAATCAGAGTTTGTCTAATTGGTATAAACTTATACATTACCGAGGTATCACTGTTTACTTCAGGAGTAATGGTGGGCCTTGAGTGCTATTAGCCAGTCAGACAAGTGAAGCATGACAAAAGCTGGCTCTGCCAGTAATCATATTTCAGGTATGAATATTCTTCCATAACTACCAGCCATCTAGCTATTAGTCGACATGCTAGATGTGAGCTTACATTTCTTCATGAATATTTATGTTCTCCTGTATTCATATTGCTGGCACACTTTGCTGTAACCAGCAGGGATGATTAAATCATGTATATATTCCCCCCATTTCTGCTCTGTTTTCCAGGGTCAAGACATGTCCAACAAGCACCATTCCCAGAAAATTGCAGCTTTCAACTTGGGCGTGAGTGAAGCCATCAAGAACAAACAAAAGGAGCGTTCCACAGACTTTCATGTAAGTAGTCATATTCTGCTAATAATCGTCTCGATGATGAAGGTAGCCCCCAACATTTTGTTTTCCATCCAACGAGAGCTGATGCAATCTCTCTACCAGTGCAGTATGAACAACACAGACACATGCTTTAGCTTGTTTTCATATACACGAGGTTTAGAGAAATTCTATGTGGGATTACCTCTATTCTGGTTCAGTTGATAAAGATCCCATATTAGTTTCATGATGCAAACACTTTTATGTGTACGCTTATCAGTACATGGAAGAAAAAGAACTTAGTGAGCCGTATCTCCAGCATTTGATTAGGTCCGGAAAGTGCTATCACGATGCAGGTTCTCTGTAATCTTTGGAAATTATGAATACCAAATTTACGTTAATCTTATATATCCCATACAGAGATCTTACATCTTCCAGAACCGCGCCCGCACGCCACCTCGCTTCTTGAGACAAGAAGAGTACGCTGGTCATTTGGCTGGTCAAGTGGAGGCTAAGGCGGCGGAGAAGGTCAAGCGGAGACAGGACACTGATTTTCTTGAGAGGCTAGAGCAGGTCCAACTGGCTGAGGAGTACGTGTTTAACCAATGGGTTAACCAATGGGTTCTGACTACCATAAGTCTCTACTCCAAGTAGTGTCCTTGTGGATTTTGTTCCTTTTGTCCAATCCTCATAGTAAAAAAACAAATTAAACAAAAACCAATAAAAGAAACCAATGGTGGTTTCTCATGATGTGTCTGCATTCTCATTTTTTGTCATCATGCAGATTTTAGTGGTATATTATGTTTTTATTTGCTATTCAAATGCCTTTCTGAACCCATCAAGTTGAATCCAATAATCCATATTTTTGTCATTCCGTGATGCATCTTTTTACTTTTCAGTTTTTCATGAGGTTGAATAAAGAATTTTCCTTCATGTGAACCCTTTGTTGTGTACTTGTATAAATGTTTGCTTTGGTTACATTTTCAAAAGCCTCCTCATTGCTACAATTCTAACGTGTTCTTCAGTTGGCAATGCTCTGCTTTTGTTTGCCCTCTGTTTATCTCATTCATTCTATCTTCTTTCTTGAATTTCTTTATCAGACTTGCAGCACAAAGAGAGCAGTATTTACGAGACAAGATCCAGCAGACCGACATGTACAGGAAGGCCCTCTCAGCCCAGGTATGTAGCAAAATATTACCCAGACAGTCCCAGTACTGTATATGCCAAATATTTCGCGAGGTTTTTATTTTCGCGAATTTCGCGAGTCAGGTGCTATTCGCGAAATTAGAAACTCGCAAAAATATTGACTCTGATCCTGACATGAATGTGACGCACGCGTACACATTTCTCCCTTTAGTACAGGACTCGATGATTGCGAATTTAACCACTCGCGAAATCACCGGGAAGTCTCGATTCGCGAAAATATAGACTCGAGAAATATATGGCGTATACTGTATGTTCCTGATGTTGTGATTGCCTTGTTTTTTGTATCATCCAATGTAGGTTTTCATCTTGTAGATTTTAAGTGTCATGCACTGCTCTGTTGTGCCCTCTGCTCTGCTCACTATCCAAGACTCTGCAATAAGTCCAAAAGACTACCTGTAATATCCATCGTGATTAGATGGCTGACGGTATATCGACAAAGAACGTGAACAGGAGAAAAGAAATGCAGTTGATGCACAAATATAAGGCATAGAACCCCAAGGCATGTGTGCCAACAAACTCTGATGAATGCTTCGTTCTGGGTCTGCAAGAAGCTGATGGCTCGAAATTCATTGTCCATCATGTATATTTCATAAGTTGAAGTCAGTGAAACTAACATCTCAGCTTGTATGTCCTTTATCTCATGAACTCTCTGCAAAACAAATTTACATTGCATAAGTGTGTGTAGTTTCACTCCTTTTATTGTGCATATTAACTGTGCGATGTAACATTTCAATCTCTCTTGCTTTCTATTTCTCTCATTGCACCTTTCTTTTCATCTTCATCCCCATGCTACTATACACCTCCCCTCTTGTGTGCTGTGTTTCTCCTTGCAATTTATATACCCTGCAATCTAACCTTTTCTCCCTAATTTTGTCCACCAATTTACTCCAAAACTTTCAACTCACTCATTCTGGATCTTTGCCCAACTCATTAAAATCCATTCTTTTGTGGGTTGTTAATCTGCATCTCATTCCTGAAAAAAATACCCCACTTTCTCGCTACCACTTTTTTTTTTCTTGCCTTACATGGCTTGCTCAATCTATGCTGCATCTTCACACATCTTTGGTTATGTGTCTGTCAATCCAACCATCAAAAAACGTGACTCAATTCATCCAACACCTGGAAACTAGATTAAAATCAAAGAAGCCCTGACTACCCTAGAAGAGGCCAATTGTAGCCTCGTGCTTGAGGCGATCCCGAGGGAAGATGATAGGCTGGCCAGAGATGGGTTGATGGCCAAGGGGGACATGGGAGGGGGGGAGCTGGACAACGAGACCGAATGCTGCAGTCCGTCTGGACGCCCGCGACTGCCGGCCCGCAAGATGAGCCCGCTGTCGCTCCCGGTGCCGAAGATCATCCTGCCGTTTTCCAAGACGGAGCCGCTGCGTCTCAAGATGCCAAACCATCGCATGGTACTCCACATTGCTGCTGAAAAGTTCTCCCGCCAGTCGTCTTTATAGTTCCCTTCTACCATGCACACATACAATATGATGCCTTCAAAATAATCATGATTCTCAGAATGCACAAGACACATAACATGGTGAAGGTGTCACTTTTAGAACACATGATATCTTACTGTTAATCTGTAAAGAGGATGTGGAACAATACTGTGTAAACAATCGTGTATCACATAGTACATTGCAGTCAAATATTATGGTGTCGGGGTATTGATATATCCAACTGAAATGTTTGCTGAGTGCTATGGGGTTGACTCTTCAACCAGTAACAACAGTAGGGGGAAAAATCAACTGTGTGATACTTCAGGTGTGGGAAAGATAGAATATGCACAATTATATATGAGATGGGACTTGATCTCTTCTATCGTGTGTGCTTGCATAGAACTAACACATTTACTGGTCAGATGTCATGAATAGCACTTATTCTAACATACTCTAGCAAACTAACACTCTTCTTTTCATATCAATTCATATCTTTTACTTGACAATTTTAACCTGTGGAAATATGATGTTATCATAAAAGGACATCTCTGGACATATTGTTATATTTCAAGGCATCTTGATTCAGCAATATAGTCTTTATGCAGAACATACTGTGCAGAGCATAGCATATTTCACAAATTCCAGTGTAGGAGTCTCCAGTGACAAAGCATTGGTTTCACATCCTTTTTGCTGTTACGTCTTACTCATTCTTGCCACTTTTATTTGTTTAAACCCTGTAGGTGCGCTTCAAGCCCCTCCCGATTCCGGGGGCCGTCCCTGACTCCAAGGAGCCCATTTTTGGCAAGTTTGATGCCACCAACGAGCAGCTGGCCGAGCGGAGGCGGAGGGCCATTGAGGTCTTTCAGGAGCAGATCTCCACCGTGGAAAACCGACGGAGGGACAATGTGCTGAATCACGTCAAGCAGCAAACGGATGAGACGGACATGTTGGAAAAGACACGAAGAGAGTGAGTATCGGTCAATACACCAAACTCATCTTGATATGTCTCTGACATCGTATCTGACATCTCTTCAATGTAATATCCTAAGTATATCACAGTCTAAAGATTTTTTTTGGGGGGGGGATAAAAAAAAAGTCTTTTTTAAACCTAGTGTTATTCCATTTACTTCTTATATGCAGCCCTGAAAGACCAACTGTGTATAAAGGGTAGGTGTACAGAGTATGTTCAAGCCAACATTAGTGGTAATTCTTCAATTTTGTGAATGTAGATACTCTTGTCATCAAATTTAGCATATATCTTGTAAGCAAGTGGAAATTTGTCAAAAAGTGTGAATTGGTCACCAGACAAACAAAAAGTCTGAAGACTGTAGTATAATTCTTTTACAGTCTGTATCATTAATAATTTTCTGCTTCCATAGCACTCTGAAATATCAAGAGTAATTTTTTTTTTCCTCGTGACTTTATAGTCGTTATCTCTAACCAGCCCAACCTTACTTTCACTCGTTGTGGTCTTTCTTCCAGGCTGATTGCCGACCGTGCTGCCCGCTTTGAGCAGGCCTTCCAGACGAGGAAGTCCCTGGAGGACACGTGGAAGGAGGCAGCCGCCCTGAAGAAGAGCAGGGAGGAAGACCAGAAGCTGAGGGTGCAGAGTCCCGGCATCCTCCTGCACGAGCAGTGCGACCGCTACAACCGGTGCCAGCAGTGCCTGCGCGTGCTGAAGAACTGCGGGGAGTCCAATATCTGGAGCGAGTCGAGATACATCCCAGGCTCCCGACTCATTATATAAACGAGTGTTGCACACACCACGCATGCAATTTGGAGACTTTTTTTTTAGTTCTATCGGCAACTTTGTTCTGAACATTTAAATTTACCTGAGATTCATACCGTGAGGAATGATGTTCATTGTTTGACAACAAACACACAAATGGAATCATGCCACAGTTAAATCACTTGCAATTAGGCACATAGCTGATGAAGAGTACTTTCGAGCACAACTGATTTGATCTGATTGATTGTAATTGGTTCTATCATATTTGCTGAGAATTGGACAAAGTATAAAATTAATCGTGCATGAGCAAGTTAATTATTGGACATCTGCACCTGTGATGGTTTTCATATGAACTCATCAACTTCATAGGAAATACACTATTTACTGAAGTGTGACACCTGGACTTCGATAAATTCTGTAGCATTCAAAATTTTGTTCGAACATCCATCCCTGTGCAAAATCCCAAATTCAAACACACCATCCTGTCAAAGTGCATTCAGTCATATGGTGAGACTTTGGCAAAAATGGACTGTTATTTGGATTGACAAAGAATCATGAATATTCACCAAATCATGTACAACAGTAATCTATCAGATCATGATTATATATTTTCTTTTTCTTTTTTCATGCAACTAAGTGTTACCAAAAATAAAGATGACTTTCAAGCACAAACTAAACTGGTGTTTTTGTACCTATGCACTGCTGAAATAATGGTAGCAATAATTGATGGGAGGTTACTGCTAGAAAGTTTTGACTACCGTACTTGTTATCAGTAATTCACGTTGTGTGTAGTGAGATGACTGACAGTGATATGTTCAACTATGGTTACTGTAAAATTAGTCGGTTAGCATTGAAGCGAATGTGAAAATCTGCTACAGCAATAAAACAATGTCAGATTGTGGTCTTAATGTCATTTCATAGTAAATACTTTGGATATAAAGTGCCTCTAATTAACTTTTGTTGCAGCACAGTGTTCGTAAGATGTGTGTTAGGTCTTGTGTAAAGTCTTAGTAACATGAGATTTGCACAAGAGGTCAATGAAGAACTTATGTCTGTATATCTTGAGCAGTCTAGTACAATGTTTATGACTGGGCATACAGAAAATAGATTATTTTTCTCATCAGTGTGATGTGCATATTTCTTAGCATTGTGGCACAGAGATGTGTGATCTCTCTTGTCCTAGTATGTTAAAGAAATAATGGTAATTGGCGTGGCACATCCCATGAAATTGTTCTGGTGAAAAATGGAGAAATAGAATGGTTCAAGTTGGAAAGGCTAGGGAATTGTGAGCTAAGACAACTTTAGGGCTATGATTTATGATTTGATATCATAACATCGTGAGCAATGATTCATTCAAAGGGCTACATGTATCAGCTGACATTTTTAAAAATGTTTTTTTTTTTTTTTTATTGGATTTCTCTCTACTCGTTAAGTTGGACACACTTTTGGAAGCAGAGTAAGACTGCTGGTAGTATCCTTTTTTTTAAACAGACAGAAAATGTATTTGAAGAATCTTTTTTATATGTTGTTTGTAATATGGTCTTGTGGGAGGAGGTTACTTTGCCTGAAGAGATTTTGGACACTGAATATGACTTGTAAACTCACCTAAAAGGATGTTTGTATACTCGCTCTCCTCTGCTTAGACATAAAAATGGCAGTGCAATTCATGTTACTATTACACTTTCAGAGGTGTTTTCATGATGTTGATGAGTGTTTAATGGTTTTACCCTCAAAGAAAAAGAAAGATTAAGTGTGCTCTTTATGTATTAACGCATCTATGTCTGATGAGGAAGAAAGCTGTAACAATAAACTTTTCAAAAGTGTTACAGTACCAAAACCCATATAGATTTAAAACACACTCTTTATTTCAGTGTAGCATTGATATTCGCTCTTCAGCTCATATTTTGTCACCCTTTTCACTTACATCTGGTTCCATTTTCAATCAATCAATTGTGATTTTTGCAGTAATTATTTTCACATGTTAATAGTAGTATGCACAGGCAGCACACAAGACTAAAAAAAAAAAAAAAAAAAAAGAAAAGAAAAGAAAAAAGTACTGAGTCTTAGCTGTATAACATAAGAATTATGTGTGCTTGTAAAGCATATCCAACCATCTGCATGCCTTGTTATAAGTAAGTAACCTATGTTTTCTTCTCTTTCAATCTTATGTCTGATGCTCCTGTGATGACAACTCATTGATTCAAGCTATTCCAAAAATAATTTTGCTGTCATTGGACACCCATTGTAACCAAGAGGCTGTAGGATAGACTGCTCGTAGTCTGTTTGTAATCAATGAATTATGCATGACAAGTTATTTATCTGCCATTCAATCGAAGCAAAGAGTGAAGTGTTGATGTGTAGGCACCTTAAAATTCTCATTTTTAATGTTCTTAACCTGTTGAAGACTAGTCCCAAGTGTACTTGGGTTTGTCTATGGAAAATGCATGTTGTAGCAATATCAGCTCATCGTCAATGGGTCTTTCTTTTTCTCCCCCTTTCTCTCTCAGTTTCTCTGTGTCTTTTTGTATGAATGACATGATACATGTTATGTCATATACATACAAAATGATGAGTGTCCAGCTAAGCAACACACTCTTAGACATCTTTGTCTAGTAATGTTAATATATTTCTTTGTTCCACAAAGTACGCTAGTGGTTCATGGGCATCACAGATGTACAAAATGCCAAGTGGCAAGAATTAAGGAGAATTTTCTTATGAATTTCAGTGGCACATGTAAGAGATTACAGTGACATAGATGAGAATGTTTATTGTAAGGCAAGTATGATCATGAGAGTTGAATTCCAAGGTTATTTAATTATTTCCCTCCATTACTAGTATTTATCAGAATGCAAGTTTGAGATGGCTAATCAAGTTTTAGAATAAAAAGTTATATTTGTGGCCAAATTTTCCTCTGAATTATGATGTAGTAAAGGTATGTGTTATTTTTTTTAACATGGGCATTCTTCTTGTAGTAGACTTATACATTATATTTAATAAAAAGAAAGTAATAATAGAATTTCAGAAACTCATTTCAGTAGATATGCAGGACTAGTAAGGTCATTATCACAGAATGTGTTTCCATTTTGTTTCTTATAGGTAAAAAGTATTACCTTTTAAATTCAGTAGCCAAAATGTTCGTCTGAATGCTATTGATTTCAAACATGCATGTTCATAATGTCTTTTCATAAATACCTCTTTGTCACTCTGTTGATCTTACAAAGTATACACCCTGCTCTGCCACTGGATCCTTTACATTCCAGTCAAACCTGACATTGTGGACACCTGTCTGTATAATGTTTACCTCTCTTCAGAGGCCATCGTAGATTTTACGTCAGAAAACTTGTGTACATATAGTGATAGGTCGCTTCCGTAATGTATTCTGACTTTATGCATGCTTTGTTCACAAAAGTTGCCCTCAATGACCACAAAGCTTGCAGGAGGCTTGCCCGCCCTAGCAACAACTAGGCGAATTCCTGCTCGTGGAACTTAATGGAAGGGAGCGGGTGAATGAAATGCTCTAGCTGTTACTAGGCTGTCTGAAAAGAAACATCCATTACAGAAATGGTCTATTGCCAATGAGAAGCTGTCAGAGCCATTAAACATTTTTCCTCAGCTGATATGTTCACAGTGACTGTGAGAATTTGCACATTTTTTTTTCTCATCACTGAAGCGAATGTAGAAATGTATAAAAACGTGATTGTCAATATTTTCTAAATGATTCTGTCAGTGTGGGATTTTTATTCTGTAACACATGCTCCGTTTTCAGGAAAGTTTATTTTGCTTTTCAATGTCATTCTCATTTATCTTGAAGGTCATACTATGTTTTTGATGTCATATGATTTAAATAAAGTGTAAATAATAGAAAAGAAATATTATTATGACACCAGTATGTATTTTTTTTTCCAACTTCAGTTACGGAGGCTTCTTTCTGAATATGTGTGAAATAAAGCATCATATTAGTTTGTGTCACCTACAGAATGTGTCTTTCTTTTCCTGCCTTGACAGTCCTTTGCAGCTTATAAAAAAAAAAGAAAAAAAGAAAAAAGGTGTAACGATTTCAGGGATGATTCCTTTTAAACTGAATAGATCACGATTGATATGTAGCTAGATGTGACATTTTGGCATGTGCTGTAGACCTACAGGCTGTAAATAACTGGAAAGATGAAAAAAAGAAGAAGATAATTACGGTGATGATTAATTAGGGATCATGGTGATGATGATGGTGATGGTGGTATGATGATGATAATGACGATGCATGATGGTGGTGATGGTGATGGTGATACCGATGATGATGATGATTGATGATATGATCCATGAGGGTGGTGGTCAATGATGATGGTGATGATCGATGATGATGATCTCGATGATGATGATGTGATGATGATGATAGTGATGATTAGCGGATGATGATGAGGGAAGCATTTTTGACAACTGACAGTCCCAGTAGATAAAAGAGCAAAATCATTCCTTTCTTTTTTTTCTCAGCTATCCAGTATGCAATTTTCATTCACTAGCTGACATGAAAAATAAGAGATAAAATGTTAACAGTGTTAGTTTTTATATTCTGAAATGGAAAGTCGCATCACAAATTGAAATATTGGTCTGTTTATGTTATGTTCTAATCATGGAGCTACTAACAGTAGCTCCATGTTCTAATCATGGAAAAATGCCAAGCACACATACAAGCAGTACTCGGTCGAAGAGATTGTTCTTAAAATAATTGCTATGCCTACACTCGGCTCTCTGCCAGGCGCCACACCTTCGCACTCAAAACGGCCAACAAGGAGATAATGCGTTGTAGCATACATTATGTATAATACGTGTACTAAGTGGTGCGTACGTCGTGGTAATACACAAAGGCCGTATATGCTATCTTTGCCCGAAAGTACAAAATCAACGATATTTCCCGTTGAGGTACTCGAATTTGTAAGTAAACAGCTTGTATCATAATTTACATATGCCTAAAAATTACAATGTTTTATAAATTGTGTTTCCTGAACTCTTCATTTTTCACAAGTTTGTTAGATTTGTCAGAAGTCATCTGTCGTCGATATCGCCGGTCTTATGCAGTCCAATGTATTCAATTTCATGTCTGTGCAATAGCGTAGGTCGCAGCGTTGTGGATAATGCGACCTTGTCCTTATCGTCGTGTTGACGAGACCTAACCAGTAGAATACCTAATCAGTAGTTTACTTGCTCCAGCCATTCTACAATAGATGAAGGTCTAATTCCAAACCTCTCCAGCTTTTATGTTTTGACCTGGGTCCTTGCCGGTCGACAATTTTGGCGGCCGGACGGGAGCGGGCCCCTGGGCGCCTCCTTATACTACTTAGTCCTACCTTGGGCGCCCGGGCGAGCGAGGGCCTAAGCCAGGACTGGCTGGGACTGGAACTGGCCTGGCTTGGATTGGTTGTGTTAAAGAGGTTCTGTCGTTGATAGTTTATCCCTCATTTCTTTCTTTTTTTTTTTTCTTTTTTTTTTTTGAGCTTTGTAATTGTAATCATCTTTGACATATCAAATTTTACTCTGCGGTCTGTCTAGGAAATAGGGCCATGGCATATGATGATTATTTACACAGCCCTATATCGCTGTAGTCAGTGTAGTGTATTCAAAATTTACACAATTCGTGTCGCGAGCAGCCACCTGCACCTGATACACGCAGGCCTACATTTACATACTTTGATAGATGTATACTGTACTCTGCCTGTAATATGTGGTCAGATGGTAGATGACTTTTTATCACTCATGAGTCATGTTTTTTCCTAGACTGTCTATCATGAAGTAGTAACTAAAAGCTAATGTGAAGAATATGCTTATCACTTAATAAGTGCCAAAGACCAAGTGTAATTTGACTTCATCCTCAGTTCGCCATGGTTTACGGAATGGACCACTAAATAAAAGAAAAAAACAAAAACAAGAAAAAAAAAAACCAGAAAGGGAGTGTGGATTTTGTCATTGCTCAACACTTGTTATTTTTCTTCTTTTTCTTTGTCCAGGTAAGGTGATCAGAAGCTTGGGCCCATTTCTTTATCAGTTTGCAGCACACTGAAGCATCAATGTACCAAGGACTCACCCGGATGACTGTTTTGGTGTCCATGACAGGTGAGATGTCCGGTTTTACTTCCTTTTGTTTCATGTTCATAATACAGTTGAAAAAGGAAGTGCAATTTACATATTTGTAATTATTCACTTATTGTATTACACACTCTCTTCAAATTCAGTTAAGCATTGGAAAATAAAAAAGATGATTTCCTTAATGGACTGTCAGTCAAAGCTACAGTCAAGAAAAGTTTCTATTTCATATCTAACCCATTTCAATACATACAATTGAATCTTCTTGAGTCAATGGCGCATATACCCTATGTTGAACTGTCGCCTAAGTCGATGAAGAGGAAAAGCCCCAAATTACATCTTTAACCTTATGCATATTATTCATATGATTTACATGGCCGTTTTTGCAGTAAAAGGGCGGTGCACAGATGCGACTGTTTTACCTTTCCATGTTCCATACATTCACTACTAAGTCTAGAAATGGTGTAAAACACAGTGTGTAACAGAATTTGAGTGCTGTTCAGTCGAAAAACAATAAATTTTCAATGAGCATTAATTACTTGACCTTCATATATATGTTACGGTAGTACATATAGTGGACGGCGAGTTGTGACAATATTGGGGTGTAAGATAAGTTCACCGAAAATTGTTCATATTCAATTGGCAAAAATTCTAATACCAGGTACATTGCTTGTTTGAAGTAATTTAGGGTCAAAGTTATCTATCATTAAACTGTTCTAAAAGATTGTATTATATTAGGGATAATGCACATTAGAAACAGAAAATGAAGCGACATCCCTGAAATGTACATTTTTACTGTGTAAATGTCCATATTGTATGCATGTAAGTTGGACATGTTGCTGTGTTTTCCTCTGTCCCATCAAGATCAATTTACACTGAAACTTTATGATTATTTGCAAATCAGGGCTTACTTGATAAAATGTACCTGTGGAGGTCTCGTTTAGTTTTATAATGGTGGTTAACTGAGCAGTAGCATTGTTACATCTCATTATTTTCATGCCCACAGAACCAGAATGAACCCTCAGCACATCCCTCACAACATGGGATACCTGCCACTCCTGGCAGAAGAAGGCTTAAAGATTGTCAACAGCTACCAGGGCAATGTCCAAGCCCACAGTCTGGCGGAATACCACCAGGGTGGTGCACATCAGGGTGCCTTTGGGACCCACTATGAGGTTCCAGATGATGGCTTTAGTCATCAGGAAAGGATGCAACAGATTTACATGGGCGCTGGAGAGCAAGACTTGGACATGAGTGTGTACAATGAGCAGGGCAATAGTATTGGTCAGTTCAACCAACCCCACTACTTGGACAAGCATGCCATGTCCCTGGCAACCGAGCCACGACAGAGGGGCAGGGGTAAGAAAAATAGAGAAGGCAAGCAACCCCGGAAGCGTGGACGAGATCCAACCACCTGGAAGAGAAATGCAAGCAAGATGAAAAGAAACAGTGGCCAGTCGTACGTGAATTCGACGGGAAGCTTGATACCTGCAAGACAGATGAGGGAGCCGTGTAAAAACTGTCGGCAAAAATGTCCCGAGAGGATCTCTGAGGAGGAGAGGAAGGAGATATTCCAAGACTTCTGGGACTCCAAGAAAGACTGGACGGCCAGGAGGATCTACTGCATCGACCATGTCGTGCCCCAGCCCATCCAGCGCCGCAGGATCAAGACAGGAACAGACAAAAAGGCGCGGAGATTGAGCTTCAATTACCATCTGAGCGTGAAGGGAGAACAGGTCAAAGTGTGCAAGAAATTCTTTCTCAGCACTCTTGCCGTTGGTGAAAAGTTTGTGATCATATCTCTGCACAAGAAGACTGTTGATGGCAACGTCATGCCAGACAGGCGGGGCAGGCATCCAGCTGCCAACCAAATTCCTCTTTCTGTAAAGCAGGATGCGCGGAGACACATCCAAGCCACCCTTCAGGACCAAGAGATTAGTGGGGACACAGGGCAACAGGAACAGGTGAATCTGACTAAGATGTACGAGGCCTATGTCGCTGAATGTGAGATGCAGCAGAAAGAGATTGTCAAGAAGCACTTCTATCGCAAACTGATGAATGAGGAGTTGAGGATCACCCAGCAGAGGTTAGAGGGACCAGGCACCCAGCGAACTGAAGAGAGACCCCTAGACTATGCCCCAACCCCTCAGGTCAGTGCCCTTGAGTGCCTGATTAAGGAACTGCGACAGCAAGAGGAGGAGCGATGCAAAAAGTTAAAGCAGAAATCCAACACAAGAGAAAAACTCAAGAAATATCATGCATTAAGATATGCTGGAAAGGAGTATGTGAATTTCAAGGGCCAGTTGAGGCCTTCCAGGAAGATGAAAGAGCCGTGCGAAAACTGTCAGAAAGAGTGCTCTCAGCGCATAAGTGATACCCAGCGACAGAAACTCTTTGAGAATTTCTGGGACTCTAGCAAGGACTGGAATGACAAGAGGAGGTATGTCCTCAGCTGCATGGATTCTCAGCCCGCCAAGGTGTTGCAGTTCAGTTACAGACGTACAAGACTGCGTACGCGGCCCGGCAGACCCCTTCGGTTCTCATTCTTCTTCGAGGTGGATGGGAAAAGACAGCAAGTTTGTCGGAAGTTTTTCATCAATACGTTGGGATTAAGTCACAACTTTATTGCCTCATGCATTTCCAAAAAAGATGAGAATGGAGAGTTCAACCCTGACAAAGGGAAGACTTATCGAACACTTGCCAAAATACCACCAGCGGTGGCCAAAGAGGTCAGGCAGCACATCATCTACAACTGCTGGGCAGATCCAGATAAAGGTCGTGAGTACCAAACACACTCCTCCACCAAAGGATGGTCATGGAACGTATCAAAGATGTACAGTGCCTATCGAGAGGTCTGTTGGATGCGTGGAACAAAGCCTGCAAGCACGTACATGTACAGGAGGGTATTCAGCGAGGAGATGAGGGTTGTTCAAGAGCACAAAGTGGTGGTTCCTAGTACCCCAAGCTTAGGCACAAGATCACATAAGAAGTCACAGTCAGGTGCTGACACTGACAGGCGAAACTCCACAGCAACGCAAGCAACTGAGAAACCAGCAGGAGAATCGGCTGAGCAAGACCTTTCAAACATTAGTGTGGAAGGGACAGAACTGAGCGAAGGAGAGGAAGAGAAGGTAGCCGACAATACTGCCCATTCTAGCCGTGAAGATGATGAGGATTATGTTCCATCCAGTGAAGAGGAAGAGGAGGATTCAGAGATTGATGATGATGATGATAGCGATGGCGATGCCAACTACGTTTCTGAGGCAACAGCGAAGAAGGGCACTGAGCTGTCAACAGCTTCAGAGTCAATGGACTCGGCACTTAAAGAGGAGACAATGCTGGAGGATCTCGCACACGGGTCCTCACCAACTCAGGCTGCACCCAAACCAAGTGGATCCAAGCCAAAGAGGAGACGAATGTGGGACACAGCAGATATGAGGTGTGCCGGGCAAACGTACATCAACGACAAGGGCAACGTCATTCCTGCGCGCACCATGAAGGAACCATGCCAGAACTGCAGGAAGCGATGCTCGGAGCATGTCAGTCCCGAGATGAGGCAGAAGATTTTCAACATGTTCTGGAGCAAGGAGATGTCGTGGGAAAAGAAACGCCATTACGTGGAGAGCTGCATAGAGGAGATTGCTGTCAAGACGCGAACACTCCCAGCATCGCAGATGAAAATCAACCGCAAAGTGCACATGAAGTATACGCTGAGGCTTGGTGACTGGGAGCAGAACGTGTGTAAGGTGTTTTTCGTGAACACTCTCGGAGTCAGCCAGAAGTTTGCCATCGTCTCTTTGAGGAAGCAGAAAGAGAGGCTTCAGCATTGCGGACAGCTGCCTTCTGCCCCCCAGCAGCAACCTCCACTACCTCCCGTGACCCGGCTACAGGCTCCCATCTTGGCACAACCAACTCCCCAACATGAGCAGCCAACTGATCCAAATCTGCGAGACGTCCTGTCCCACCTCTTACTCATTCCTACCTCCAACTCCTCGGAGTAATGCGTCTTGCCTGCTCCTACTCGCAGATGTCAGTACATCTCAAATTTTACCTTTTACCAACAGGTGAGCCATGTCTGAATACTCAGCACTATCAAAAGTTAGTAACATGACTTGTTGTCAGAACATTTGTCTAGTCTTCATTCTTCACATCATTAATTTCAAGAAGCATAAGAACAAAACATTTTGTTTCATGTCTAAATACAAAGAGGCATTCCAAGTAAGGACACCTCAGGAAAATTTTGGAAAGAAACTACATGTAGCTAATTTGATGCAAAAAGTGGAATCCATGAAGTCCCATATTTGTCCTAAATCACATTGACATTGCTGAGAGAGAGAGAGAGAAAAAAAAAAAGTATGCAGACTTCACAGAGAGTTTGAATGTTGTATAGAATAGACACTGGTGGAGATGTGAGTCTATAAGGGGTGTTATGTTTTTTTCTAAAAAGTGCAGATATACGAGATCAGAAAGTTCATTACCAGGTTTTTGGTCACAAAATGTAGTGTTGTTTTCTCTCGTCCATATTTTATTTGCAGTGTGGGCTGTCAAGTTCATCATCACAAAAGTCAAATCAAGTTTTGTGATACATCTGTACTCTTTCTTTTCTTCCACTACTTGAACTCCTAGTTCAAGTCCTTGATATGGTGTAACAGCAAGACCTGCTCATCCCAGGGGAAAAAAAAAAAGGACATTGGCACCATGCCCAATGCTCGTGTTTGCAACTTGTAAACTGATCAAAGATGAAAGCACTGACAATTGTAAAGTGCTAGTCTTGCATGACAACATACCACTGCATTAAAAAGAAAAAAGAATTAGACACAAGTGATGTTTTACACTTTCATGAACAGCATCTAGAGGGAACGATCATTCAGAGTTGCAAAACAATAAGGAAGATGCTGTGTTCATAGGATTTTGCTACACCCAGGAATAATCTAAGAATAACCTAAGAATATCAGGAGTTTCTACTTTACTTTCTACTTCATGTTCAGGACCTGTCTTGAATGTCACAGTGATGTTGTGTGAAATGAGACTCTCTTAAGTACAAATACACTGTAGATGTGGGGAGGGGGGGGGGGGGGGGGGGACTTTGATGACTTTTCAAACATGCATCCAAAGATTTCATTGTCATTTACCGAAGATGTCAAGCTGGATCCAGAAAGTTCTCTTTAGTAAGGCATCAGATCCCTTATCAGGTATTTTCACATTTGAGTTTGACAAACATATGCATGTGGTCTGGGAATGTCAACATCAATTCTCTCCAATCTCATCCTTCTTCCAAAAACAAAGGTGACCCCTGATGATATCTTTGGCACTCCTTTAATACAGTACATGTATTAGGGAATAATCTGTCATACTATGTTAGACTTGCACAGTCTCTAGGGTGAGTCAGGCTTCCAAGAGGAGCTCTTCCGTTCAAAAAATCATTTGGGTGCTGTCATAGAGTAGATGTAAAAAGCTGTGTATATGCATTTGAATGTTAAGATTTACACAATGTTTTGTAATCATCCCCCCCCCCCCCCCCCGACTAGCAGTATTGCCGTACAATAAATACATTTTTAGATCAATATTAACAGTAAGCATTCAAAGAGTGAACAGTTTATTCTGGTGAGGACATGCTGTTCCTTAACAATTGTGTTAATGTTAGTGATTGAAATTAAACCATGCATTTACTTTGTCTACAACAGGCTATAACTGTTAAGACTTATAGTTTGATTAACATTGATTAAGGAAGGTTTATGGGAATTCTTTGGACTTGTTGGCAAGTTGGCAATTGATTATGCCTTCACACACTACACATACCTCAAAATGTGAATGGTAACTGCTTTGGTTCACAGGCATTTACATAGTACATACATTGTTTTGTGAGTACACGTACATGTATATACAGTGTACCATAATTTGAGGTTTGTTGGAGATTTCCCTGCTAGGAGAGATGTGTATGTCATTGTATTCATCCAAATGTGGTGATTGATGAGATGATTTAGATACTGTATCTTTCACAGTTGGAAGTTATTGGAATTAGCTTTGTGTTGCGATACATCTTTAAGCCTTCAATAAGTGAGTGTGTGCAGTTAAAGTTGCATTTTAAGGTTGGCTTCTTTCAAGTTTGTAAGATTAGATAGTCTCTACTGTCAATGTAAGATCATAAGGGTACCAAAAGAACACTTTTTAGCCCGTCAGGAAAATTTTGATTCCCGGTATACAGGCATTCCTGTTTTAACGAACACGATTATAACGAAATTCCGGTTACAACGAACTAAAAATTCAGGCCGGAAAATTATCCGCTCTTTGTTGTATGTTGTTTATTTGTTCGGTTGTAATGAAATTTCGATATAACGAAAGAAAACTGCCGGTACCGAGGACTTCGTTATAACGGGAGTCCACTGTACTGTACATATTTTGATATGGGCAATTCCATGGGAATGTGGACATGGCACTAAAATTTCAAGTTTATCTTATTGCAAAAGAATTACTCATTATGTATTACCCATATATTGAAGTTAAAGAAACTCAAAGAATTATATCAATCAGTCAAATATTTCCCGAGAAACGGCTGCAAATGTAGAAGACAATTTTTCAGTCATCCAAATTGCTAAAATGCATGCTTAACTTAATATACATTTTTTTAATAGAAAAATTCTGCTAGCACTTCAATTAATTTATTTGACAGAAGCAAATTGGTTCTACTTAATTATCCCATGAGGAAATTTTTATGCCACCTTCAAAAATTTTTCATCACCACATGAAAGTTCAGCCCTTGAGAAGTGTAACGCGAGTTACCGAAACAAGAAATATTTTTCATTCTGAAGGAAGCAGTGGAGGTAATTTGTTGGGAATCATAATTTTCTAAATTCATCACACCCTGATATTGTGCACAGGATGTTGACTTGAATAAACCCTGTTATCACATTAAAAAATGTCAATGAAAAGTGTAACGCGAGTTACCATGTAACGTGAGTTACCGGCATGTAACGCGAGTTACCGACTATAAACGCAAGTTTTCCCCAACATAAACAAATTTTAGCACTTAATTGAGCTAGATTGTGGTAAAAACTATCAAATGCAATGTTATACCACACTGCTGGACTGAAACAAAGGAGGGCAGCCTAATAAACTGTGATTGTATAATACTACATGCCTGTAGAATCAAGGCCACTGATCACATGCCACATTGAAGAGTCTAGCCTGGCTTTCACTGCATGTGTACATGTACATCCAGCAGTGAATGAGAACATGAAATTTATCTTCTTTAATTTCCTGCATCAGTATTACAGAATTTTTATTATAGAAAGCTATAAAGCAGCAATTAAGTGTTGGTTCTAATCCTTATTTGGTGGTTTACTGAAGATGACGCCTGTTCGGAGATCAGGAGGTTGTGGGTTCGAATCCTGCTCGAGTATGTACAATGTATGACCATGATTTTTTATCATGGCTACTACTAAAACACTGATCAATTCAGTGCTTATTTACGTTTATGTAGGGCAATTTGTCAATCAGTTGCAATGAAAACATCTCAACAGAAGAATTTCATGAATTTGAATAACTACGCAGTACCCGCTGCATGCTATACAGATTAGAACCAACACTTGCTGTCCGGCGAAAGCTCGGTGGTCTAGTGGAGATGATGCCTGCCCGGTGATCAGGAGGTCTTAGGTTTGAATACTGCTCGAGTATGTGCGCCCATTACTTTTTTATCATACCTACTACTAAAACACTGATCAATTCAGTGTTATTTACGTCGATGCAGGGTAATAAGCCAGTTCGTAATTACACAGTAGCTCATGTACACATTGGTACAAATGACCTTTCTTTTCTCTCAGTTGGTTCGGCACATCACTTGTTTTCAAAGTGGCATAATGCATAAGCTTGCCCGACAACAATTGATGGAATTCATGTTCAAAAAGAAATTAACTTGCATTTAGATCAGGGGATCAGAATACTCCCATCAGTTTATAATTCAGCAGGAATCCATTTCATTGTTTTGGGTTGAATGTGGTAATAGCTAATATTTCCTTTTATATTGCAAAATACCGTTCTTGCTGTCGGGTGGATGTGCTGGCAAGCATCATTTAGATAAGGATCGCATGAATAATCATTGCATCACAGATGCTTAAAATCTCAATGAATTTACAAACCAAAATGCCTGTTGGTACATATGACCTTTTTCTGCTCGTGCGCAAAGTGGAATTATGAACTGGTCTATTTGTCAATCAGTTGCAAAGAAATGTACTAGTTTTCACTCCTCACAAAGACAGGATTTGAATTTTTGAGAGATTGTAGGCTTTTTTGTAAACTTGTAGATAGGTTTTGATACTTTTATGTTTTGTTTTAAAAAGACTTTCAACATTTTTCATCTTTACACTCTGAAAACTACAATGCACTTATACACCTAAACCACCTGGGTATATATTCAAACGTATTCAAGGTCTCTATGAGGAGTGAAGCTCTCATTAGTCTTAAACGCTTTCTTCTATTGGGTTTTATTAGTAAAATATTTGTTTAACATTTATTCATTTTACTATCTACAAAAATAAGCATCTTTCAAAACATTCAACACAAGATTCAGTGCCATCAGAACAGTTGTATGTCATCAATTTGTGTCACCCTGTGTTAGTGGACATAATGTAACGCGAGTTACCGTAACGCGAGTTACCGACATAAAGACTCCCTACATTTTACTAGGTCATTGTAACTCAACTTTGATAGTGTTGATTTATGAGTCCTAACCCACTATCAATTCAAGGTAGGAAAACTTTTATCAAGATTGTCTAGTATGAGGAGACTTTCCAAAAAGAGGTCTTTATAGAATTGAACATGTCCTTTTTGCGTAACGCGAGTTACCAAAGTTTAATGATTCAAGAATCCCAACATGTTTGTCCTTTATTTTTCTTCTTGGATTCATTTATTTGGTATATGTCTACTTAACCCATGATGAAAAAAGTAACTTGTAGGTCCTACCAATTACAAAGATATTGGCACATTATCCCATAAATGTACCCATTATTTGTAACACGAGTTACCGTGGAATTGCCCATATACAGTGCAACAGATGCCTAGCCAAATAAGAAGTACATTGTACGTGTTTGAGACATTTTGCCTAACTGAACAATGGTAGCTGTCATCGTTACGTTTGTACAGTAACCTAGTACGACTGTATTCAAATTTTATGTTGTCTTTTGCCTGCATTCTTTATTCGTTGCATTAATCTAGTTGTTTGTTATTGGACATGTTCAGCAATAGAATGAGACATAATATCTCATCAGACTAACATCGTCTGGTATCCTCAACCCCCAGTGTGTATGCACGAGGCCCTGAGGGTAGGCAAGGAACCTATAGCCTATAGAGTCAAAATGGTGCATAGTGTATGCTGATGACTTTCAATATTTACACTACCCAGAGCCTCGGGGGTTAGGCATGACGTTTTGGTCTGTAAGCAGAACGAGGATTACCGGTATTTTTACCATGTACAGTCATGTCCACTTTATGTTTATACGAAGTCATGTACCTTTGTCTTCATTTTTTTTTTCCTCTGAGACTTGCCATAATTCTTGATAGCTCTGCTTCAAAAGGTTCATACGGCGCGATGATATACATTGTTCGGTTTATTTGTGTGTTGTGTTGTGTGTGTGTGTGTGTGTGTGTGTGTGTGTTATTGTTTTTCCTGCATCCAGATTTTATAGTACGTACGTTTGCATCTCAAACTTCCTCGTGGAAATGAATCCCAGGCTTATACGTAATTCCCTTTGAAATAGACAATCAGTCCGAAGTAACTCTGTTAGATGAAATGCTACTTTTCAATTAAGTACCAGAAGGCCTACATTGTTACATGCCATTCTCAGAAGTCACGTACAGCGCTCGTGTTTCTGTTGTTGTTAATGTTTTTTGTTCGCTTTTTTTTTTAAAGCAGGATCTTTTTAAACTTCTGAAATAGGTTTTGTTGATCAATTCAGTGATTAAACTAGAGAGTATGAATGACTAGAGAGTATGAACTAGAGAGTATGAATATCTTTGGTGGCGAAGAGCCGTTGCATAATGTTGTACCGTCATTTCCTAAGTTGCCATCTCACAACTGAAAGAAAAACAAAACAAAATAAAACAAGACAAAACAAAACAAAACAAAACGGAATAAAGAAATGGCTAAATCGAAGAGAAATTCTACCAGGATGGACAAAAACATTTTGTTCATTCTATTGTGTAAGGCGAAATTCATGTAAGTCGAACTTCATGTAAGTCGAACTTTTTTGTCCTATCCCTGTGGATTCGACTTAGTCGAGGTTGACTGCAGTTTGATTGACTAAAAAGTTGGAAGCTCGTCTAATATTTTGTCATTGTACAGAGTTTTATGTTGAGACACATTGTCATCTTGTGTGACCTGTATTTCATGGAGTCATTCGTCCATTCTAAATGAGTATTTATGTCATTTGATCTAAGCCAGCTTTATGGATCACTTTGGATTTGTATGTATGAAATATTAATATCATACTTTTGTGCTATTTCATGTTCCATTACGTGTTCATTTAGCACAGAAATTGTTGCCAAGCTAGTTCGTGGACTTGAACCAGACTATTGAAATAAAGAAACAAAAAACAGTCAATTGATTGCATAAGCTTGAATCTCGTGTGCGTTTATTAAACTCAACTTGAGTTTTGAGTGAAGCCCATCCTTTCTAGTTTCCGTCTGAAGTGTTGTGACTTTTCTTGCCAAGCGTAACTTTTTAGACAAGACCAAAATGTACACTGTATGATGTTTTCAGGGAATGATTTGTATTCGAATTTAGGATATCCTACATGTTTGTGCACAGAGGAATATAATGAGCTACGACATGCATTGTGTACATTGTATATGAATTAAATGCTCGAGACTTGAAAAATACAGTCGTATACCTAGTCCGATGATTAGCCGAGAATGGCCGCACAACCAGTCACACACATCTTCTCTAACAATCACAAATTACTGATGATTGGTTATTGTAGTTGTTGTTTGCAATTGGCCACTCACTAGTTTGGGTAAATATAATAACCACCATTAATGAACGTCCAAAATTGATGATCACAAGTCTTACATTGTTATATCCGTGTATATACATCATTCTGAGACAGTCAGAATCCGGAGGAGTGTAAAAAGTGATATGAGGCCTAGGTGTGACATCTGAATATACATGTATCATGCAAAACAAATACAACAGGCCTACACATATAATCAACGTGGACTCTGTCTGAAAGATTTCCTTTGGACGAAGTGAAGTACAGGACTTTGTAATTTCGCGCTTTTATCTCCGAGTTGGAGAGATGGTTATAAAAAAAAAATGAAAGTACACGTATAACCCTTCATTAAGAGTTTCAATCGGGACAAAAAAAATAATAATTAAATAACAAATCTGTTGACTTTGCGTCTTCCTCCCCTCTCCCGCAGATTGTCAGTAATTACCAAGGTAGTATTATGCAAACGTTCTGTCGCAATGGTTTAAAGGGATGGTACAGTATTGGTGGAGATGAGAATTGGGCTTTTAACTTTTTGCGAGATACCAAGAAAACACTAATATAGTACAGAGCATACCACTTTAAGAGGAATTTAAAGTTTATTTGATGAAAATCGGGTTTGGAATGACTGAAACATCCAAAAACAAAGTAGAACAAAGGGATCGTAATAAAGTATGGGTCCCACACTTTATTTGAATCGCTCTTTTTTGAATGTCTCGGCCATTTCAAAACCAATTTTCATCAAATAAACGTTGAATTCCTCATAGAATCACATGCTCTTTCATATTTCATAAGAGGTTTCTCATTTTCTCACCAAAAAATGTTAGAAACCTGAAATTAGGTCTCAACCAAAACTGTACGATCCCTTTAACTACGATTGTTCAATATCGGCATAAAATAAAAGTTAATCACATATCACATCAGAAGCCTACATCTCCTGCAACAGTTTCAATATTTGGTGTAGACACACTGAAACTTACAGGAATAGTTCCAATTTACATGTGATGTGCTAATTTCAAACTGTCAATAGCGATATTCTAATACGTGTAATATACAGTGTCGAAAGATATTGTGCAAGCCTATTTATTCAATATAATTACTAGTACATGTATATGAATACAATTATGCCAGTTCCCCTCAAGTACACTTTGTACTGAATTAATTCCACGGTGACTTCTAACTCGAGACGAAATCGGCAGGTTGCTCCGATAAATGGAGATAGCGCCATCACCGACAGCCAAATAACATCGACGTAACTGGTGTGTTTGCACAGAAAGAGTTCTGTGTGTGTTTGTCGCTATTCGTTGTCATTACGCCTTGCGGAAATTGATCATCTATCCGGGTCATCTATAAAGATTAATGATAATTGCAGACCGGCAATCCCTGATGTGCAAATAGTTGTAAGTTGGTGATGTCCTTGTATTCCCATCAAATTGGGTTGTTGTTTGAGGATGGCACGTATAATTTGGATGATCTGTCAACCCAACAATGATTGGGGAGAGTTTTGCTTGAAATCAAGCAGGGAACCATTTGGCAAGTGGAAATCATAGTAAATTAATTAGGATTCATTCAAACTGAATGATTGTTTGTTTGTTTGTTTGTTCATTTCCATCTGAGAAGATGGCTGGATAGCCCATATTCAGCTACGTTAAGCTGGTCTTCTGTGGGGTCCAGTTAGATGTGAGGTGGGACCACTTCACCGGGTTAAACACCCTGCTCTTTGCAATTAATGAATGAAGCGGGATCTTTTACGTGCATGAGTTGTTACTCTCTCTTACACGGGACCTCCATTTTATGTCCTATCCGAGGGACAGAGTATTTTGCCTCTTGCTAGAGGGGACGGTATGCTTACACACAACATTGCTCAGTCCAAGGAGGTACTAGGCTCGCCTAGTACCTCCTTGCTCAGTCCAGACTCGGGTTCGAACCCAGGCCCTTAGGATCATGAGGCAGACGCGCTACCGACTGAGCCAACTCACCGCCCATGGATTTAATGTAATCAACCTCAAATGTATTTACATTCTGCAACAATTATTTTTGATAATATTGCCGAAGTCACGAACCAAGACTACCGTTCCACCCGCTCTGCCCCAGATACAGCGCTGGGGACATCGGACTTTGCGCCCTTTTTCTATTGTTTGCCGGAGAACACATTGTTTGCTCAATGTTTTGAACCCCGTCACATGAATAATCGGCGTCTCCAGCTTTTATCTCTACGGAGTCCACATTGCCACAAGTGCAGCGGAAGAAGTTGTTCGTAAACACAAAGTCGGCCACGTTTCCTCCCGCTCGTGAATGCACGCTAATCGTGTCATTGACCTTGAAAAACACTTCCCGTAATAGGCTTGAGAGTAGGCTACGTTGGAGCCGTCAATAATTGCATTTATTTGAATAAGATACAGGTATGTTGTTTAAAAGAACACAATGTAAACACATCGCGTTATCTCGTCTGTGATACCGTGTGTTCATAATAATGGATGTTGACTCAATATACATAGTTCGATGCATTTGCTTAGACATCCATGCATGCAAAATGACTCCTATTGTACATCTCCCAGGTCCGTGTCAGTCTGATGTGCTACTGAACGCACCGAACGCTCAGTTTCTTGAGCTGTACAGACTCCGTAAAGCACGAGTGATAGGGGGGAAATCGAAACGAGGGCCTCAATAATTATCGAAATCAAAGAATGTTTTAAAAATATTCATTCAATGCTTGCTTCCTAATCAAACTATTCGAACTATTCTGGTATAGTATAGACACAACATGGTATCGCGTTAGATACATGACTTCGTCTGGATTGATCCCCTATAGCTCCAAAAAGGGAGGTGGCCACCTCCCTGCTCTAAATGCAATTGCATGCATTACTACATTTCCCAGCTAAACAGTACCAGGACATCAGGGTCTGCTGTATTGCAGCGTTTCACACCAGTGACAATTTTAGCAGTCATCTATGGCTTACATAATGGCTTTGGTGTTATTTCAACTCAAACCATATGGTAGAGAAGATTCATAAATAATTGTCCGATATTTTCTACAGCGTCTTCTACCATCGGGTGCATGCACATCACAAGTTCGACATCCATGAATCATACAGCCCACGAGTCATTATCCATACAGCCCACGAGTCATATACACAGCTCACGAGTTCGACACTAGACGAACAAGGCCCACGACACAGACACATAAAACCCGTGTTCGAATGTCGAACCCTTTGGCCGTTTTTACCTAATGTCGGACTAATGGGCCTGATTTGCCTATAGTGTTGAACTCATGTACTGTATGACTCATGGGCCTTTTTTTTCAATGTCGAACTCGTGGGCTATAATTATGACTTGTGGGCTTCGTTATCTTGGGATAACCCCTGCCATCGGGTGCTTGTTGACGTTCTCAAGTTTTCTTGCTTTAAATATTAACCAGGCAAATTCTTATTTTTTAAAAAATAAATCAAGTATGCGCAAGAGGGCAAGGACCATATTATTTGAACAGACTATTTGAATAGTAATGCCTTTTTATCGTATAGGCCTTCATCATACTTATAAAATGATTATTACATCATAATCCCGATTATATGAGTGCTAACTATTTATCAATCTATATTTTCGTCAACCACTGATGAAAGTAGACATTACTCAAATGTATCGTAAGCGCCATCGTTATACATTGTAATATCATAAATCATATAGTGAGCTTCAAATAGTCATAATCATAGTTAATGATAAAAGTTACATAGCCGAACGAGACACTGAGTCACAGAATAATAGTCACCCTTAAGGCATTTTGCTGCCATCGTCTCCATGCTCGGAGTCGAGGAGAACTTGTTAACGATGTGCTCTCAAAATAATAAGGCAGTCGGACGACTACGCGTGCACAGTGCTTTAGATATGATGACGTCGTCCTTTGTCAAAATTAGAACAAACAAAGCTCCAAAAAACGGTGTTTACTGGTGATTAAAGCCAACACATGGAACACAGGGAACCTGCCTGAAAGGACTCAAAAATCATCTTTCACGAATGCAAATTTGTTTGCAATTATTGGAAAGCTCTACCATGAAACATGTCAGGCTGACGCGATTTGCCGGGAAAATGAGTTATTATTATTATCATTATTTTTTTGGTAAGTATGTTACGTTCAAAAGTGTGAAATAATAAAAGTCAGCATGCCGATTTTTATTCCGGTAACTTCCGGATACTTCCGGTGAATCTTTCTGGTTAATATTTTGCGTTTTCGTCATTACCCATCAGAAATTGTTTTATCATGGTGTACTTTCACACATTTCTGATACATAAGTGTATTAGAGCAAAAAAAAAAAAAAAAATCAACAGGTCTGCAGACACACAGGAAGTCGTTTTCACTATTAAGGACCTTTATGAAGGGTCTAAACGATCTTTACGGGCTCGCATTTCCCTATCATGCATACGACTATACACTGTGTTCTCAATTGTTTTCAGCGATCTCTTTTAACACGACTGTGTGATTACCAGTGACATTTGACCTATGCTGGCATGAAACCGTGATACTGTAGACTGATGAAACATGAGCAGAAGTTCCTTGCACTATACAATAGCCAAGGTGCTGTAATCACTCTTTTGTTTTTAATGCTGATATTTGATATAAGTCTTCATGACCTCTTTGCTGTTATTGTTTTTCCTCACGAAATTGATACATGCACGTCAAATACAATCGACAATAGGTTTGCCCTGTAGGGTCTATAATACGAAATATTACTCTGCCGATTGTAATAAAATCATTGATATAAAGGAAAGGACGTACGCTGCACAAGCATCCTCCAAATCAGAAAAAAATGGAAGTTATGGGATTTTTTTTGTATTAACCGAATAATTGTGAATGCAAAACAGAGAAAAAAATTACAATAATGCAAGTCATCATCTTTCATTTCTCGCATTTTCGGGTCCACGCACACCCGCTTGCGCACAATAGTTGTTTTAACACAATCTTCATATGCACAAACACACGGACACACACACACGCAATCAATTACTAGTTTATCCACAGATACATGAACTCATGTTTTTTGTTTTTTGTAAAGTCTATTAACTCCGTTGCAGGATTAATCATGATTATGAATAATCAATTCAGTACTTATATTCGTTTTCAACAAAAAAAAAGGTTTTGTTATGTTTTTCTTCTAATTTTTATCTAACAAACGCAAACAGAAAAACTGACCAGAATGAATATTATTTGTTAATGGAAAAAAAATATATATATCTTTATATATATATATATATATTTTTTTTTTGGGGGGGGGGGGGTTGGCTCGTACTGCTTGAGTAAGTTCTCGTCTTTTTTAAAAGCTCATGAGCACTTCTCAAAGAACATGTTTAAATTACTGTCTGTTAAATAAACCAGGTGTCTATAGGGGTTATTACTGTTACTTTTCTTTATATAGGCCCCGAGAAAAAGTCAACATCCTCCAATTGGGTCTAGAGGAATATGAGTCATCAAGCGTGTCATAAATAAAGAATTTTAAACAGAAATTTAGAACTTATACGTGATGAGTTACCGTGATTAGTGATGAGAGAGTTGTTCGAGAACTATAACCGGGCCTGGGAATGGCATGTTTTGACGGGCCAAATGTTCACGAACGACTGAGGAACAAAATAATTTTCCGCGTCCTTTGCACCGTAACCCTGATGCGGGGGTCATTGCCCTTTAAAAGTGCAAGACCTTTAAAGGAAAGATCACCATTTTGCATCCATTAATAGTTAAGGGTCAAAGCACTACTTTGTTAAAAGATGGCATGAATATACACTGGTTCTGTGACTATGAGCCTAAGTTAATGCTAATACAGATGTCGATTATAAACGAAAAAACAACAACTTAAAAACACTTTTCATCTTCTTTTTTTAATAATTTCCGAACATAGAAATTATAATTTAATCGATAGCAAACGTATGTTTTTGTTCTAACAATATGTACCACCATTTTTTATTTTTTTTTTTGGGGGGGGGGGGGGTGAGCTGATATCTAGCATGCCCAAACATAGTTATTGAGCTCTAACCACACACAAATAAAGCAACATCAATTAGTGATCAAATGAGCTTGGTTATGAATATTCAGTCACTTTAAACAAACTCTGTTTATCCTTCCCCCCCCCCCCATTCTCCAACTCGTGTTTTGGAGTGCGCCTTTAATCAGTTTAGCGAGGAAGAAAAAAAATCATTTAAGTCCATCATGGCTAAATTGGGGCAAATGCCGGGTCAATGTCATCCGATGACATATATGTGTCAGAAATAGCTTGAAAGAATACCAAGAGGTGTGATATTTATTTAATTGGGTAATTGAGTCGACGAAGATACCGGCTGTTGTCAGAACGGTGTACGTGACCGAGTTGATTTTGGCGTCCTGTGTCGTAACCGACATTTAGAACTATGCAGTCCATACATACGTACACACGCATACACACACACACACACGAGCGCATTACCATGTTGTGTGTGTATCTAAATGTGCAGAGTATATTTCAATATTGCTTCAAGATTTGTCAGTGTGAATGTGCGTTTTCTGAATGATTGAGCCACGGTGTATGTGTGTGTACGTGTGTGTGTGTGTGTATGTGTACGTGTGTGTGTGTGTGAGAGAGAGGCTAGCAACATAACAATATCACTCATCGAATAAAGAAAGAGCAATCTAAAATTCATAATAGTGTTAATGACAATAAAAGTGAAGATTTTAATGTAACTATTGCGCGCACACACCTATATCTATATCAACATACATACAAACATGCTGTGATATAATTGTGTGTATGTGTGTGAAAAGTTATAAGGAGAGCATGTGTTAGAAGCAAAGCACCAAACAGGTTAGTCGTCGCATCGCGTTCTTGTTCGGCGACCAGATATGAATGTAATATGTCTGTATGTAGTTACATATCCGTTGGGTATATATCCGTCGGTAGATAGTTTGTTGATGATTATTATGGTTGAGGTTGAGGATATATACACGTATATCATATATATGTATACATATATATATATATCCCTAGTTGGCACCTTAGGGAGACATATTGGGGGGAAGTGTCTTCATTAGGGAGACAACTGGTCATTAAGGAGACAATTTTCGTGTCTCCATTGCGTAAACTGCCATTGAACATGTATATAATAAATTTGCATATAAAACAAATGGAAATGTCTTCCAAATGACCCATCTAGGAGTATATATATATATATATATATATATATATATGTATATATGTGTGTATATATATATATATATATATATATATATATATATATATATATATATATATATTATATATATGTTATATATATACGTTGTATATGCAATGACTGCGCGTACACCACACAGTACAAACTTTCTTGGAAGACTTCATCGAGATCATGAGATAAACAAGGAGAAGATCTAACATCAAAGCAGAATACGGTTCATCACAATCAAAACGCGAGAGTTAAATCCGCATGTTATCTCCACATGCCATGCCATCTATTCTGATGTTATGTCGAATTTCTCGGAATCTGACCGCAGACAAAAGACGGAGAGAAAACAACTTGAGAGATATACTGGACCACAAGTTCGCAAAAATGGAGGATGTAGGCCCCTGGGATATCCTCCGCCAAACCCGCTGAGCGTCCATAAAAATTTTTTCAAAGTTTGGGCTCGTGCTTTTGTTTGCTGCGATGCGCTTTGTACATAATGTATTATTAATCTCCTCCTCTGGTGATCTCCTCTTGGACCGATGCCAGTTGAACATTGTTCTCTTCCCTTCTATCAAACGAACACACCACATTCATCCTTCGACTCTTTCCGCACACGGTTATACTTTTCAACTGTGCTATAACGGGACATCACCTATTGTTGAGGCCTTTCCATGCAGCAACGGTGATACATTGTATAACACAGACTTTACCGAATCTCATAAAATGGATAAGTTTTTTTATAGTTTTTTTAATGCAACCATAAAACAAACAAAACACACAATATAAACAATGAACAAATTCATGGATGTGTTGTCCTATAATGTTTTGAGTATCTATGAACTGTACAGCTCTTGTATTGTTATTCTTGTTAATCCTCATCGTATTACGTAAATCTCAAAATACAGTTTGAATGCATTATAGAAAGACAGCAATCCGTGCCTTTACAATGTGCCTTCATTGTGTGATGAAAATGTAAGTCTGTCCATAATCAGTTCCTTCCTCAGGTTCGTTCATGACACATTTTGGTACAAATACAGTGTATGCAATACCGGAGAAAGGTTGTATCATTGGTGTATCGCTTCGTGGGATCCAAACTCAGCGCAGTATGCTGCGACCATATCCAATACTTTATTGCAGGCCTAATGACCACTAAGCATTCTGTATTACAAACTTTGACGAAGAGAATATACACTGTATAGTGTGTGATATATACGTGTACGGTGGAATCTCGATAAATTGAGATCTGCTCCAACAAGATACAGGTGTACATGTATATAGCAAACTAATTTCTCCGGTCCCAGTGAATTTGTTTCCTTTGTTTTGTATTGTTTATTGACAACTGATATAACAAAATATCTGATTGTAAAGAACAGATTGTCTTTGGGCCAAGGGTCTCGTTGTACTGAGTTTCCACTGTACATGTAAATTCATCGTATACATTGAATTTGTACAATTAAAGGCACAATTTACCATTTGCAGATGAAACAAAAACCCAGCATTAGAGCTTCAAAATAGTTCTGAAATGTGAGTTAGGGATAGAAACAACCAATGTAAAAATTTGAACCAGTATAATCGATGTTAAATATTGTTAAATGTACAAAATGTGAACAATAGTTATAATAAAAATGTTTTCAGGCTAAACCGTCTGCAGTTATGGTTTAATGAGAAAAAAAAGTGTGATACATTGTATCTCCTTATATTTTACGCTTTATTTCAAAAAAATCTTATATCATAGGATGTTTTGTGATACAACTGGCCTGCCTACACATATACATCAAATGTGATATCTTCAACATTTTATTAATCACTGCCCCCAAAGGTAAACAGGACTTTTAACGATTTTCAATCGCACCGTCTCACACATAATACGTACATCCACACACACACACACACACACACACACACACACACACACATCTCTTCACTCTCTGTCCGTCCTCTTCACCTCTTTCCTCTCCCCTTCTTCTTCTTCTCCTCCTCTTCATCTTCTTCTTCTACTTCTTCTTCTTCTTTTACTTCTTCTTCTTAATTCTTCTTTTTCTACAATTCAGACGCGTAGAGTGATACTAAAGTCACGGCTCAATACACGGGAAAGATAAGCAGGTTCAAATGCACAATATGTTTTCAGTTATCATCATTTATTTACATGAAATAAAGGAATATACATAATTTACATCAATAATTACAGTTCTGGATCCATTCATTTCTTACGCAGGAAGTAATTGAATTAAATGGTATAGAATGTGAGAAATGTATGTTGCGAAGTGACTACGATGGATGTCGTCATGATACACAAAAGAAAGGAAATGTTACCTTATTTTTTTAAAGATCTACAAGAAGGAAAGAAAGAAGACATACGCAATCTCTGAGGCCATTTTCGCATACCCTTCTCAGTAGAGCCATGACAGTCAGAACCGTTTCCGACAAGCCGACAGGTTTTCGTCAACAACGAGATCTATCTTTGTCTAACTTTTTTTTTTCTTCAACAAACTCAAAGAAGGTAAAAGTGAACGCAGATAGGAATCTATACGAAACAGGTGCATAACGGTCTGTCAGATTGACTTAGCTGACTGTCACGCACACCTAAAATCACAGCTGATCTTCTCCGTGCAGTTCAACCAGGGATAGATTTGAATCTGCACTCGTCCAAAATTCTAGTGGTGACAGGTATAAACACAAGAATAATCACCTATGCCAGTATCGCCACTTGTGTTTTCCCAAAACTTCTTCTGAATTTGCCCGATACAAGCGCTTTTCAGACCGCGCATGTCTTGCGGTGTGGAGAGTAAACATGCTCACGTTTAACCGGGCACTGAAAAGTTCAGTACACTTTTCACTTCAAACAACTTATTTCACACTGCAAACATCGAAACACACCAAAAGGAAAATGCATGATTAAAGAATAGTTGACACGATACACTACAGTTTTCCTGAGTTTGAAATTAACTTACGCATGCGTGACGAAACATCACCAAAAACACTTGTTATGGGTGTCAGTAAAATGTCAAAAAATAAACGTAAAATCAACAGTGAAAACGGTCAAATACCTTCTGCCTATTAGTTAAACTTGAATGTCGTTCGATGAACCTTCACACATACAAACGAAATGGGAGAAATTGTAGCCTACTATTACTACAGTCATTTATAATGGCACATTTCACATTCAGGCTACTAGCCGAGGTCATTTTCAACTAGAAACACAAGGAGATAATGACATTATGCTTGGCACATATTACATTTGCAACAATCAGTTTGCTATAAGAATAATTGTTACTAGATAGGTGGTACGTACAAAAGTGACGTTCCACTTCGTTATTTTCTGAACAAATTACCCTGTTTATAGTAATTCAAAATCACGAGTTGTTCAAGCTTTCCTATCAATGCGCTTCGTCGTCTAATATATCTTTTCCGCGTGTCTCCCAAACGAAAATCACAAACACAGCTATGGCTGGGTTACCATAATACATACGACCTTTCGTCATTATTCTGCACCTTATCTAATGCCTTTTTGCATCTATTTATTTACAATGAAGACGGACAATCTGGGGGCTAGTAAAAAATACCCTGAATAATGTATTGAAATGAAAGAAATGTCACACACACACAATGACACGATTTCCAGAGATTTTAGTTCTCTCTCTCTGTTGCGCTGTTTTATCTGCACTTGTAAAACTTCTGAGGTATGTGTTACTATGAAACTCATGGCAGTCCTAAAGTTACACGCACGGTGTTATTGATTAAGTCTTTACTGTTTATTTCGCAGAGAGAAGAGTTGGTTGCATCAATATCTCAGTAAATCAAAACTGCTATGAATATCTGTATTATGTATACTACACATCGGATCATGTACAAGGCTTGACTTTAAGTTTCATTGAGCAAACTTCATGTTTTCAACTTGCCTATCACTCAAAGACATTGACTCTTTATATCCATATATCACATTATAACTATACGTTGATATAACAGGAAGGAGATAGTGCCGTCATATTTTCATTTACACAGGCGGATGTTATCTTTTCCACGAAAGAAAAGAAACAAATCCATGTTTAAATTACGGGAATGCAAATGATGATTCAAGCGTAAATGTTGCATTGCTATTGTGTACACTTTTTTGCGGGTATGAAAGTACAAAGTGAGATTGGAATTACGTAAGGAGTGAGGTTGATAAAAAGGGTATATACACTGGGTTTGCATACAATAACTATCTAGAAAAGGCAAACCAACATGCAAAATGCTTGAAACTACACAATATTTCAGCCGATTACTATACATAAACTGTGCTCCAGAAGAAGTTGAGTCCAACAAATGTGCAAGAGAGAGCGAGTAGGACAACACACAGAATATGAAATTCTAGCCCATTGACGAACTATAAAAGTGCATAACGATGGACAACTATCTGTGGATATGTAATCTGCAGGTACAATACATGCGTCAATACCTACACTACAAAACTACTAGAAAGAAAAAAAAGAAAGAAAGAAGGATTACATGATTGTAAGAACGTGAATACAAACTAGATAGACTCTCACAACAGTCGTTAATACAGTGTAGTAGAGTAATTCAGGGTGACGCTTAGGTCTCTTCCACTATACGTTTTTCCTACGGTCTTTTTTTGTTAAGTTTGCAGCAACTTCTAGTGGTGCGGCTCGTCCTATACAAAGTGTGTAAACACAACTTATGGACGGCCATAGTTTTATGCAGCAATGTTGTAGATTCCATGTAGCTATAATGTACAATTGAAACACCTTTGCCATCACTGTTCTCATCGGAGATTCCTCCGAAACTTTTCACGGCGTCTCTTACAATCCCTTCTCCTACCAGCTACAATGTTGAATGAACACTATACTCAATGAAATCTGTGAATAAATATGCAGCCATTTCATGTGGTGTATCTCGTTTTACTTCATGCCGGCTAGATCGGAGACTAGCTCGCGTCATGTTTGTTTCAGACGAGTTATTTCAAAATATACCGAGTGCAGCATTTTCCGTGAAAAATAAAGAAAGATAACTATTTATCAAGCTCTTAAATATGACCCTTTTCTGGCAGCAATTCACTATTGATCTTTGATCTAAACATCACACCTAAAAGCAGCATTTTCTTGCCAAATTTTGCTAGGGATGTTGCGAAATCTATGGTGTGAGGGAATGGGAGGAGTAGTCGTGCAATGTGAATACCATTATGCAACAAAGAACCGTCTCTACATCCTCACTCTATATAGCGAGTAAAACATTGTTTTAACCACTGTGGAATTCCAAATGAAACTGGTAACTAATGAAACCGGTAACTAATGCGATGAAATGACAAAAACCGTGCAGGATATAAACATGCAGAAAAATGGGGGGAGAGAACCGGCGAGACGAGGTGCTCGTTCTCGTTCACTCTTTGTCATCGTTAATGAGAAAAGTTGGAGCAATGCATTAGTACATGAATGCTATGAGGAATTCAGCCACTTCCGTGTGAGTCAGCGCGGCGATACGTGAAGTTGCAGCGACTCCAGTTTATTCATGCTGCAACTTTCACAGCAACACAGAAGGGTGGCTGAAAACAGAAGAAATGAACTACTAGTTTTATTCACACATCAGCACCATTTGTCAACAGTTGTTTTCTAGACGCTTTAGACACGCGTCGAAGAATCGAATTCAAAACAGCATAACAATTCAAGAAGAAGCCAATCAAAATCAAAACACATCAGTGTTGACTGTACAAGAATTAAAGCCTGTACATTTCAGTTAATAAAATTCACGCATATTGAAATTTTCGAGAATATTTCAGCTTTGTGTATACGTTGGACACAATCAGGCAAGCAACATGCCTTTGTATTCTCTACATCTCCTTACTTATTTATTATTTTTTCTTTTAAATACAAAACTATATGCTATAGTGTACATGTTTATCGCAGTCGCTTAAGTGTTCATCTATTTACAGCTCAATCAGGAATACAATCGCTCACTCAATACCGCGCATGCGTCGAAGACGCGCTTTGCACGCAGTACTTATCACTCATTCGCATCCATCACATAACTTCACTTGGTCTAATCCACTAAACTAAATCTACGACAGGTTTTGCAGCAATTTCGTGTGGCTTTTACGTCACGGCTTAAAACGACCGTTACTTTATAAGGACAGGTGCCCTTGTAACCACCTATCCACATCTCTTCACACCTGACATACATGATAGGCATTATTCATTTTATAACAAGTAACAAAGTATGCAACAATTACGAAGAATCGAACATTACAAAATATTTCAGTTGCAGTATTTTCGCGCTATTCTACGTTCTACCTGTCTAAACTACTTCATCGTTCATACGAACCTATACTCTTGTACGTTGATACTACGCATATCCAACTGCAATGCTTGACTTGCATCTGCAAAGTTGGAGGACGCAGTTTTGAGAGCCAGAAGGGCGTTACCGACCGAGGACTTCAACGGCCTTAAGGCTCTCTTGGATACCAACGCTACGCTCTACACTCTACTAGTATCCTAAAACTAGCCAGCTACTGACCGACAGCTTGCGCATGCGCTGTACCAATTTACGCTGAGTGAACCGACAATGCGTTTTCCCAGATTTTTCAGCTCAACGCAGGTCAATATGAAACTTGCAATTCAGCATACCCAATTTGAAAATGAACGAGCAATAAAATTGTCGCCAAAATATGCCACTACACTCAGGGTTTGAAGCTTCGTCCGGAAAACAAAATAATTTTGAGGAGCACTTGCGTATGATGGGCCCGCGATGCGCGCAAAACCAAAATCGCCAAGGAGGGTGATGAAGGGATTTCTTTACCAGCTTCACACCACTTGGCCGTCAGCGCCTTCAATCTCTACAAACAGATATACCTGAGATGTCCTTTTGCAATTTGGCAGCGAGATAATCGTTCGATGCGCAAATATCATCTAACGGAAAATCTCCTTAGAGGAAAGCAAAAAGAGATTAGCAAAAAGCAAGATTTAGAAGAAAAAAAAAAAAAACAAGCAAAAACAAACACGGGAGATCAACATCGCTGTATGATCTCCTGGAGCACACGATCATTTATTTCAGACTTTTTGCAGTGTCACGCAACACTAAACACCATGATCCAGAAGTTAAGAGAAAATACCTACAGAAGGCTAAGCATTTTTAATGGCAGCCCCCTTAGCTATTTATACTATTGCTATGTTTGCGTAGCAGTCGTCACCTTCCTGTCCACCCGTGTACGAATGGCAAGGGATATCCCGGGAAGATGCTGCACGCGCTTCGCGCTTCACACTTCCAGCCCATCGAGACATCAGTCTCCGGAAAAAGCCATCATTCTAGTCGGACCACAAGCTCCGCATAAATTTGGGACTTGCCGGCCAAACGTCATGAAGACTATGTTGTAGCGCTGCGCGCGCAGCAGACGGACGACACTGGCAGCGCATGCGCATCTTCCCTGGATGCCCCCTAAGTGGCCTGTACATTGTGTGGTCTACGACCTGCGAAGTAGTCTCATCACACGGGAACGGATGGTGGATGATTCCAGGTAGACCAGGGTCGTGGTGATTTCAGTATCGCGAACATCTCGCAGACAAATAGATATATTTATCGCAACTCGCGCTATACTATCTATTTTGAGTCACTGAAGAAAAGCATAGAATTTGTGAGCAGAGGAAGGGTGGTTGCCGATGAACATTAGAAGAGCATCACCGATTGAAATATCATTACAGGCATGGACAAAATAATTACTCTGCGAGGACTACAATATTTCAGTTAATCCTTCCTTACTAATACAATGTATGAGTCTCTGCAGAGAAATGCATGACTGATGTAAAACGAAAAGTGTAGAAAACGTTAATGTGCCTAGTATGGTGATGACGTTATAAGGACTAATAATATGTTAACTTTCTGACATATTTCTCTGCAAACGCGAGAATAATGCGTAGTAAAGGGAAATATTAAAATGAAGACAGTGATGTCCTTTGGCACAAAACCGACATATTACTCGGCCGCGGGATCTTCTAAGTGTTCTACGTTTCAAAGAATTTGGCAACGAATTTTTCACGATTGTGCTGGCACAGCTTATAGAGGCAACATTTAACCGCGTAAAATAAATGGCATGCCTCATGCTAGATTCAACGTACCTGACCTGAATCTAGGCCCTGTAGTATAATGTGAATACGGCAAGAGCTGCTTTGAGAAGGAAACAATATCAAACAAAATGCCTGTTATACCATTATTCAGAGGGCATTATGACTAATTACAAAGAGATTCTAAATGGATTCCAATTCGGGGGAAAATGAGCTAGGTTTCTCCGGCGACGGAAGCGCGCGTAACAGAAAGCGAAAGCATATAAAGAAAGCGAAAGACAGAATAAACGGTTTCTAAAAGCTACAAGAAAGGATGGTATGCAGAAAACAGTCACGTGGCGTGTGGACGACTATAGTCCAGCGGACCACTGCTGCAGAATCTGATCATTGTGAAACTAGCCCCGCCAAACACTCGCTACGATGGGTGACTGGGTGAGGGCAGCCAAGGCGATCCAATCTGACAGCTATGGCCCACTGTCCACGCGTCGTCACGACCATGTAAAATTTGAAGACATCTCCTGCTTGCTTAGCGCCAAAAAAGGCGGTATAGAATCGAACAAAAGGACAAAAATCGTCTGCAGACATCACGGCAAAGGCTGATAAGGTCATGGTACCGATCCCGAATTCAGCTTTTCTACAAGCGATAAAAATAGTGCCAAACGAGACATCAAAGTGAATATTTAGCAGAAATGACATTATGGTGTCGAGGAACGTTTGGAATAGCAGAATTATTTGTGAGGGATCCTTTCCATCCCTTTCTCTTCTTGAGTCGTCAGTTCAGCTGAAGCTCAGGTCCGCTGAAGTTACCCCCTTTGGATAATTTCCTAGCCTCCGTTGTAACAGCTCGTCGGTAGAGCGCATGCGCAGTCATATCAGGACGTCCCTGTCAGGGCCGTTCATGGATGTCAGTCATTGTCAATGGCGTTGGTCCTGATTGGACGGTGGGATCTTTGGCAGGAATCGGTGACACCGGCGGTGGGGAAAGGGTGTCACTACCAGGGCGTGTCCTGGTGTAGAAGGTCCTCCGGCTTGGAGTGGAGGTGGAATGTCCCCGACCTTCCAGCCGTCACCGGCAAAGGATTGGGGAAGCTCACTGCTCATGGTGTGAATCCCTATACAGCACAAAGAGAATAGAAACGAAAATGACAAGTTCTCATTAGTCAAGTGCTAATCGTTGAGTCATAATAGAATGTGACTGACTCAGAGTTTGAAATGTGTGTGTCGCCCCCCCCCCCCCCCCTTATACATTATTTGATACAGGGCAAAATACCAGATTCTACGCGGGGTTCACTATAATTTTGATTTCGCCTGCAGCGTTAGGGAAAGATTATCTAGAGAACTGTAAAGCGCATGTCTCGATGAAGGGCGGGAATTCTCAGCACGAGGCACGTGTCTCTCGCGAATTTCATCAACAGTTCAGCCGACGAGAGCATAAGGGTGATGTCATCAATGTACTCTTTACCCAGTCAGTCGGGAGGTGTATGTTGGATAGGGAGAAGGGGTGGGGTAGGGAGGGGAGGGGAGGGGAGGAGTGGGGGAGGGGTAAGGAGGGGGAGAGGGGTAATGCGAGTTCTGATGATTCAGACCGCAGGGAAAGAGGGCATTATATACGCATTGGCATGTCTAACTCCGTGGTGGGGGTTGGGAGGGGAGGGAAGGTGAGGGGTGGTGGATGGGGGAGGGGTGGTGGAGTGAGGGAGGGGTAGGGGGAGAGGGGTAATGCGAGTTCTGATGATTCACAGACCGCAGGGAAAGAGGGCTAGATGATGTACGCATTGGCATGTTTTACTCCGTGGTGCGCACATTATGAATGGGAAAGCGAGGTGACCGCGAACATGAATGACGGGGCAGCTCTTCGGAGTGCGGGACATTCCGCACTGTGCATCAGACAAACGAATCAGTCATTTCAGCACCGCCGTCGGGGGAAAAAAGGTGCTAAACATTTCACCATCATTAACGACCCTTTCCCCGTCTAGACAAAGAGAAGTTCACCCATATCCACATTATTGCTCTCACCACAATAACTTTTATAATAGTGCTTTCCATGATTATAAACCGAAATGCGTTCCGGCGATACCACAGAGAGAAAAGAGAGATACCATTGCTTGATTTCTGATGTATTAGGTGACTCATGAGTCAGCACGCCAATGGTGAATACGTTATTTTGGCTCATGGTTACAATGAATAATTCTAAAATGGAAGAGTTAACAAATTCACCATCAAACGATTGAACTGAAGGACGCGAGATATATGACACGTTTCTTTTCCATTGCAGAAGAAAAAATCCATTATTGATGTTTAATATCAAACATGTTTCATGACAGAGATGACGTAAGCCGCACCATGCCCCCTCAAAAAAAAAAAAGGAGGCTGGTTGTTTATGTGCAAACATCGATTAAGACCGACAAGTGAAGTATAGAAAAATAATTGTGGGCAATCACCAATTTCAAAACTAATGTTGGTTAAAAACACCCTTAGGGTAAAACAATGTTTTCGCATTAATATATCGACCATGTCAACCTCGAGAAATTAATTATCTTAGCTGTGCAAAGTTGTCAAACAAAGCCAGCATAATATTATACCAGGGAGGTGACCTCACCTCCCTGCTTATACCCATGCCTATGACAAAGTGTCGACGATCTAGTGTGGTTGCTCATGCGCCGTTCCGTATTGCATTTACGAACAGCTAATCATTTGAATTGCTATTCCAAATGTGATGTTTATTCATTATTTCATAAACAAAGCCTGCAAAACAGTAGACTATTTTCATTCAAGTGGTATCCGCACCCCCCCCCCCAAGAAAAAAATATAAATGTCCATAAAACATCAAAACACATACCATACGATCTGTGCCTCGACGCAGACGCCATGTCCCAATACAAGTAGCTGATGTGAATGCTCTCTAACGCCCAACCGTGTACAAAAACTCAATGCATCTCTATCGACAAAACACATGACAACGACTATTTAGGATTTCTGACAACGGTCGCTTTTCATCAAAGTTTAGTCACCCTTGACCGACGCGGTACTTGATCTTTGCGCAACCCCACAGAAAAGGGGAGTCGAATCTATTGTTGATGCTGGCTGTTGTTACGCTCCTTGCTATAATGAAGCTAATCAATGAGCGGTTAAGTCCGATGACGTAACCGTGTGCTGACCCTCTTTTCCATGAAGAGGGTACGGTACTCTTTCGCGGTAAGCTAAAATGTCGCCACTTTTGGAATGCAAATATCACTACTGTGTGTAGGACGACTCCGCCACTTAATGCACCCCATGGATTAAAAGCCTGAAGATTTAGTACATTGATTGCTCGAGTCTCTCTTGGACAATGGCAAGAGAAATTTGTCATATCAAAATTGCCCCGTCATAACCACTGAAGCAGAAAAAATATGAGAATTCATATTCATACGTGAAAAATACCGGCACGGCATGACAAGATTGCTCATAATGAAATATAAAAAGCACACATTCTAGTTGATGATAGGGATGCATTTAATGTGCCATCAAAGTACATTTAAGATTGTATTGTCAAGAATTTATATTATCGACGGCTTGGTAGAGCAGGGAGGTGGGAAGAGACTGCGATGGTAACTGCAGGTATAGGCATGCACGCCATCGTTGTGTGTGTGTGTCTGTGTGGGCGTGTCTGTCTGTTTGTGTGTAATATGTGTGCATGAGAAAGTGTGTACAATGTATGGGTGTGTATGTGCGTATGTGTGTTTGACAGAAAGAGAAAGAGAGAGGGGGTTGTATCTATACAAGGGAGAGAAGGTACCTTACATTCACACCCCGCTCACACATAAAGCCCCCTATACGGTTATTATTCTCGTGCATTTCGAGAGTACAGTAGTAGTCGGTATGAACCAATGTTCGATGGTGAACTCCCCGTGAACCTGCGCTTCTCTCCGCCAAGTCGTGGCGGTCAAGAAGAGATGGGGAAAGCGTGAGTCACACGCGAGTTTGTTTTCGCCAACAACGAGCGCCATTTCCCCCGCAACCTCGGATCGGCTATTGGCATTTAAATCAATGTACATAACATGTGCTGACAACATAATAATACTTCACTTGAGGTGGACAGAGGGATTCAAAAAAATGGAAAAAAAAAAAGTTGATTAGCCCTTTGTCTACAGTCCGCGTCCTCTTCGAAAGGTGTAACCCGCATTACATTCATCGCGAACGTTGCTTTTTAGCACTATTAGTCGAGTCAAACGAACATGGATAGTTGCTACAACGTTATTAATAACAGCAACCCATTTCGTATAAGTCTTTCAGGATCAACGTTGAAAATCTGATATATCACCCATTTTGAGGCGTGAACATTTATTGATAGGAAAAACGTAAGCTGGTAAAGTCATGTTCACAAAAACAAACAAACAAGGGGGAAAAATCGGTACCGAGAAAACGAAACCTTTGTCAAAACTAAGTGAATTAAATTTTTTACGGTCGACGGATTGTTTTTGGATTGCTGGTTCTGTCGTTTCATACAACATCATATCACACTGATCGCAATACAGAGGCGTAAATGCTCTCTAATTGTGCATTGAGTATTGAGATCAACTTTGCCTCGACAGGACTACGACTGTATGTACGGCATAACTACGCTGTACTGTAATCAATTCGTGCTAGCAGAACATGCGTGTGACGGGCTTACACACGATGGATTCAAATTACTGCGCACTTCGCGTCCACGTCTTGACCTGCAACTTTGAAGTAGGTCGGGTCAATATCGATGGACACAAGCTGCGGAATGGACAGTGGGAGAGGGAGCGAGTGGACGGAGCAATTGACAAAAACACTGCGATGTAGGTCGGGTTCGCATGATGATCAACGAGGGCAGTTGCCTGGAAACTCGGGGACTGGTCAGTTTGAAAGTGGGTCGGGTGAATCGGGGTTTATATTCACTGGATGATACTGACCAGAAGGAGTGGACACGAATAGTGATGGAGATGACGTAAATGACCACTGGTGATGTGGGGGTGACAATAACCCGCTGGGCATGTGGGTCGTTTCCATTGATGGCCAGAGGGAATGAAACAAGGAAATATTTTAACGGGTTTTAATCAAACGTAAAGATCAGGTTGAGGTGGTGGGGGGGGGGGGGGTGGAGCCAGAGAAAGTAGGGTGGAGTCAAGTTTGTTTGGCGCGAAAAGCGGTGTCGGATGATTTGTAGTAGAAAAGAGAGAGAGTGTGGATGGAAAGGAGAATACGGTTGGAGTCAGAACGATGAAGAAGGAGGAGGAGAAGAAGGGTATGGGCACGCTCTTGAGACCGCTCGATCGCTAGGAAGGTGGATTGTTCATTCTGGTTGACGGCAGAAACGGGCGGGTCATGAGAAGTTCACATGCATTTGTAATGATCGGTCAAGTTATTTCGAGATTCCTGCAACGTCGGGTGGGTGCTCTGGACTTTCTTCTTGAGGCTGAACGATACGTGAAGACTTGAAATCAAGACCGCACCTACACAGCTCAGGCTACGTTGCATGGTTATCATGTTTCGTTGGTGTTGTTGTTAATACATGTATAGTCTTGGGCTGGATTTTAGTCTTCGATTCAGGCGGTTCGATTCTTCAGTCAACGTACACTTCCGCTGGAACGGATGCAGCTGAAAATTTTGAGTGTTTGTGTTCGCTGTGCGGATGTGTGTGGGCGTGTGTATGTGCGCGCGCGCGTGTTAGTTTTTAGTTTGCATGTATTGTCATATCCTCCAGCTTTCACTAAAATAGTTCACCTTCACCTTCAAAATTTTACCTGAAGATGAAATCTTATACATTTACTATCAGAAATTGCTCAATATAAAAACGAAAGATGGATTCACGCACAATCTGGGAATGAGAACAAGTGCAGTAATGGTTTTACCCCTTTTTACACCTTTTATTCTGGAGAGTATCGATACAAGTGAATCTCTTATTTCGGCCACCTTGGGTAATATTTTAATATAGTCGTTATAACCGAAATGAAACTTTTCTTCTTACACGTATTGCTCGATACATTCCATCTAATTTTGATGTCTTCACAGTGTCAGGATGAGTTATATGCGTTCGAACCATGCAAGGATTGTTAAAAATGTAATGTTTTATACTACATTCATGTTGACTTTGATAGATATACCAGACCTACCATAACTGAACAATATGGCGTAGAGGTTTCATATTAATGGATCTTTAACAACAACAACAAAAAGTCTTAAAAAAAGAATTTTGAGAAATCCCTGTCTCCGTGAAACAATGATCATTGCTCATAGTCCAACAGGAAAATCTAAGGGGGCAATAATGACAATAATCATCTCCAACTCCACGTTTAGCCTATCAACGCAGCTGATTATCTTATTCATGTTTTTCGGTTTATAATTTCTGAACTACATCCATGTCTCTTAAAGTCATTATTTCTAAGCCCTCTCCTCCCCCACACCTTCAGTTTTTTCTTTAATGCCAAATATAGACAATCTTCTCCTTGATTTAATTTTAAAATTGGCAAAATTAAATGAAGATTTGCGCGCGGGTAAACGGGAGACGCGTACGGCGATGACATCACCACTCTCGCCACTTCTATTTTACTTTCTATTCTACTTTTCTCTCTTTCCTATCATATTTGATATCCCCGGCTTAGTACTTCTTTGATCCCCTCACACTTCTACCTTTTCATTTGTTTCATTTTGCTCCATCTCTTTTAGAGTCACCTTTGGAGAGGCATACACTTTAAGTAAAAGTGTAATACCGTAGCTCCACGGAACGACGTACTAGTAAATGCTGTTGGTCGTGATCACTAATAGATATGCAGGACAGTATTATTGCATGGAGCTATACAACGTTGTAGCTCCATACATACACATTGTTATCCTTGATGGACACTGTTTATATTGCGTAACTATGACATGCTGGCTATATGCAGATACATCTTCGTATCCTTCGGGCATTTTGGCTAGAAAAGCCCTAATTTGATGTTTTGATATTTTTGATTTTGGACTCGTAATGTATACCGTATCGACATTGCAGTAGCCATTCGCAGGGCCGTGTCTATAACTAGGATTTTTATGGGGGGGGGGGGGGGGTCAAAATTGGAAATAGTGGACCTTTCTGAGGGAGTTAAGCAACCAAGCGGGATAGGGTCTCACTTTGGAAGGGGTACAAGGCCTATATTTTGGACCCTGCTCGCTAGCGGGGGGTTCATTCGAACCCCCTGAACCCCCCTAGTTACGGGCCTGATTCGCTGAACTAGGCTTTCATATTTAGCGAAACCAATGTCCCTTTAGTACATTACTTTCTGCACCTTTGTGTAGGTCATTTATGACGGCAAAATTTCCCGTTCGGATTGTGTAACTTCAGATTGATTTATTGGTGAACGGAAAGTGGTGAACTAAATGTGTTATTCCAAATCATTATGTTCACGTAAAATACCCTTTGTGCTCGAACATACGCATACTTTACTTCTTGTTCGTGTACACAAGACTAATTTAGAGCAGTATGCAAAGCTTACATGTTCATTTTCGAGTCTTGAACGAAAGAAAAGCGTTATTTTTTTTCTTGCACTATATATTATGTATATTCCGCATGGTTTATGATCGATCTTCGACGAAGCAATCTCATAATTAGATGCTACATCGCGAAGCCCTAAGAGACACTCGTTACATTTCAGTCTGGCAATATCTTCCCCCTTGCCCCCGATCTTCTTCTTGGGATATCAAAATGCAGAAGAGATGTGAAATTAAATTGAATTGAATCGAATCGAATATCGACCGCATCCGAATCATGCTGGACGGGGTACACGTCAGAGATTTCCTTTGTCATATTTCTTGTCATTATTGAGCTGAACATAAATACTGCAATATACTGCTACAGCCTGGAAGGAAAAAAACGAAATGATGATTTTTCCCCTATTCTGTAAGATGGCAGAAAATTCATGCAAACATCCAAAGTCCCCAAAGCGCGAGTGCCTCATCGAGATAACCGCAAATGAGAATAAGACGAGAGCAAGTCCCGACTTGTCTTGCAACGAGAAATGCGTTTTCTACTCTGCATGGATGTGCATTACTTTACCGCGAGGCTGGAAATCCACACGCAGACAACATCGAAACCATGCCCAGACCTTGATAGCCAGACAGACGTGTGAACTTGATTTGAACTTGTGACGTCATTCCCGCCCCGCAGGGGGAAACAAAGGCAGATGCAATGGGTTTCGTCGTATGCATGTACACCTAGGTTTAAAAAGAGGCGCAGCGAAAAGCGCGAACACGGCGTGGCAGCAGCGGCGATATATTTATATTTTCCAACCGTAAAATACTGTTGATATTCGCGCTCGTATTTTATTAGAATTGACTATTAGACGCGGAGAAAGACCCATCAAATGCGCTGCTGCAATGGTCATGTAAATGATAAAAGACAATGAAACACGCTGCTACCCTCATTATACACATTCCCACAGCTGAGAGCGGCTTATCACGCATTAGTGCAGCCGAGTTTCAATAGATGTAAATTTGAGCTCAAAGTAGGGAGGTATGAAAATAAGGAGCTTACTCGGCGCACCGCGCTCTAGAGTTGTGGATAGGCGACTACATGACCCCCTTTTCCTGCCGTTTCACTGGCCTGGTGAACTCTGAATGAACCGTCCCATTTTGTATGCGTTCTGTTTAGCGTGTTCGTTTGGGGGCTGGCGTGTTGCGCTCTTGATAGCGGATTTATCCTCTCGCTTGGCGAATAACAGTTTCAGGTATAGGGGATTCTCGTTTGACGTATCCAGAGTTTGACGTACCCAGAGTTAATTGTTCAAACAGGACATCATCAAATAAATAATGCACAGTCAGTCCATGTACACACTCTCATAGCACGGAAACTGGAACGTTATATGCATATCAGCAGATACAGTCGCGTCGTGGTATGGTGTGCAGTGGTTTTATACTGTATCGATCTTAGCTGTGCAGGAGCGGCGGGTGGTAGCAATTTCAACTCGCATTTTAGAGGAATATCATTTGTCTAGCCCTATTTCTTGCCGCAAATTTTCGCGACTTCAAATGTTAGCAGTGGTTGGGGTATGGGGGAAGAGGTGAAAGATATGATTTGTCTGTACACACTATTAGTTTTACCACAATTTGTGGTCAACACCTCGTACGAGTAGCATTCATAAACCCATCCCAATTCAATGTGCACAAGAATATGAATGAACCTCCATTATTCGCCGTGCATTCTGAATCCAAATATCTACAATGCACTCTCTGTTACTTCATTTCATATGTTCCACTGACACTCGTCATAAATTTGAAATGTTAGATTCAAAACGTCGAGATGAGATTCATTCACAGAGCAATGCGGTGATAGTACAATGCACTTTTTGAATCCCAATCTATGTGTCGATGGCATTCCCTTATCGTATACCGTACCGGTAGCTATGGCCTAATGGGAAATTACTGCTTTTTACAGCTCGATTATAATCTGGGAGGGGAAAAGAGCGTTATCCGTTTTGAAAGACATCTTCTTTAACGAATATACGTGTTCGCCTATTTAGTGATGATTTCTTCATCTTAAAAGCAAGGTCAAGGATCGTGATGTTCATATTAATGATTGTACAAAGGAGAGTCATTTTAACGGGATCATCTCAGTGCACAAACCTCACACACTTCGCACTACACTAGCATGACTAGGCACTAGGCCTACAACAAAGTGATGATCTCCGTCACTGCGTCAGGCCGTGGTATCGAGTCGCAACTTCTCCTGTCTGATCACTATGGCAACGTACGACAGTATGTATCAATGAATTAAACGTCTGCTTACCATCCTCCTGACTCTTATAGCGGCCAAAATCCATCGTCATTATTTGGCCTTGACGTTTCTCAGCAGGCTGGGCAGGACCGGAAGCTAGTGACAATCCATCTTCCCTTCCCGACAAGCAGCAGCAGCGCTACCTGGATGTCATCTCCCCACTCAGTCAGCGAGTATCAGTCACCTTTCTTCAGTATGGACAAGCGAAGGGCCGCCCAAACTCGCCCGGCCTTCTGCCTTGGCCGTCCACGTGGGGGGAACAGCCCCAGTGTCTTCCAAACGGGGAGGACACGCTGTGTTGGGGCGAGCCGACAGTCCCCTCGTCGCGAGGCGGAGGTTGTGAGTGCAGGGGCAAGACGCGTCTCCTCTTAAACAGATCCCGTCGAGTTTGCTACGGGTGTGGGGTGTGAGGTTGTACCTGTTTGGGGTGCAAATGAGAAGACGGAAAGGTTGGAACTAACAAACTCGACTAGTGCCTCCACTCTGGTATAAGGTAAAGATTATACAGAATGTATAATGAACACGCCGCAATCGAGGAAAACGTATAGTGGCGAAGCGCCAAATAGAATAGTGCTGAAAGTAGTGAACATTGGCGATTGTTCGTGTAGGATGTGGATACATCCACTCAATCACAATGTCATTCTGTAAAAACGGATACAGAAGTGCGATCGACAGGAAGAGGGTGGAAGAGAGAGAGAGAGAGAAGGGAGGGGAGAGGAGGAAAGGAGAGGAAGAAAGATATGGAGGAGGAGACAAGAGAAGAAGAAGAAGAATCGGCTAAAGGACGAAATAAAGGAGGAGCAATGTATCCTCTGTGCCTACCGCGCTTATCCCTCGCTTTCGTGTGTCGTCTGCACGTTGATCACCGTGTCTCAGTTCGAATGGAAAATGGGTCCGTCCCCCCAGTGTGCGCTTCTTTACTCGAAAGAGAAAACCTCAAACGACACACGGGTAGCGCTTTCCGAGAAAGCGAACTCCAACCACAGCCTCCTCGCCCCAGCGAAGCTCGCGAGGCCGACTAAAAAAGGCACGTTTTTACTACCACCAGCGTGCGGGGCGAGTGCGACGTATTCTGGCGCCCTTTACATCAAAATAATGTGAAGGCGGGCGCAAGTATGTGCCCCTCCCCTTCGCATCAAGTGCATACCACGCACACACACACACACACACCATCACACACTCTCGCGCGGTAGTACATGAACGCACACACACCGCTACACATGGCACAACGGATAGCGCGTAAAAGGCGATAACAAAAAAACCCCTACGGAAGAACACAAAAGCACAAAGACAGGACGCATTAAAATCTACCCGTGTTGCACTTGATGAGGAAGAATAAGGTTTGGGATCACCGGTGGTGAACTTTCGCATTGGCACCGGTTGTCTGCCCACATACACCACTACATCATTATGTTACTTGGCCAAGGACCAACTAAAATCCACCATTACATGACAGGGCCATGCTCAATATTGATGAAGGTCGCGTGCTGTAAGCCTACCACGGTCATGTGGATTTAACCATGGTTATTATCTGTGGTATTCACTTGATATCACTTCCCCTTGTCATTAAGCGTTTTACATTACTGCAAATGCGTTTGAATTGATCTCTACGAGAGAGGGTATAGAGCACTCATTTGCCTGAGAGAGATAGAGGGGGGAGGGGGGTGGAGTTACATCGGCAGAAGAGTACTAGTATTATATATCGACAACCTCATATTCAATTTAGATAATGCTCTTGTTCTCTAATATTGCACTAAAATAAGGGGGAGATTCAAACTTTGAATCACAATGCAGTTTCAGTGCTACGAAAACAACATACTTTCTGACCAAATTAAATTGTTTCCACTTACATTGGAACACACAAACAAACATGATTTGGTGTAGAGGAGTTGGTCATTTCCAATTAACTTGCGGAGAGTCCCTCGAACTAACTCGTCTCTTCTATAAACGATAATGTGCTAGCGAGCTAATTAATCAATGGCAATGCTGGATGGACGCCATTCGAAAGACGAGGCAAAATAATAGACTGCTGTGTGTTTGAACTTCAGCTAGAGTAGAGAGCGAACTAAAACTAGCCTCAATACCTAGTCTTCCTTCTAGACGTCGTCAGTTCATTACTATAAAGCACAGTAATTTTTTAGTACACGAAGCTTCTTGGGGGACGATCATTGTGCCACAAGATCCGCATAAAATCCATAGATTAAGACTAAAAGTCTGATATTCATCGACAAACAATGAAGCGGGTTCCTGAAAAGGCGCCGCGAGATGCTTGGCAAGAAGTGAACATTCAATTCTCGGTCAATGTACTGGAATTACTTGAAATTGCACAATGTCACGACGGGTACCGGAAATCGTTTCTTCTTATCATTATTTTGACATTTGCACACGATGCAGAGTAGATATGTAAAGGTTTCAACTATACCTACAGATGTACGCCACACATAAACTTTCAGACACACAGTAGGCCTACACACAACACTTTAACCTTCCGTTACAAAGTGATACACAGGCCTGGTCATTTCTACATAACAAAACAAATAATGTTATCAAGTAGGCCTACCTTTTTCTAATATAAGCCGTGTAGGCTCAGCAAGAAGACGGAGTCTATAATATTAACTTAGGACGCACCTACGCAAATAATCATTAGAAATGTTGAGTCATCTGACACCGATGAAATCTTGGTTAAATCGCAGGAGTTGAAATTAACTGATGACCATGATGATAACAATAACAGTAATAATTGTGATGACAGTAACGATAATGAGAATATCAATAATGATAAGGATAATGGCAATAATAGTAATAATGATAACAATAATAATAATAATAATAATAATAATAATAATAATAATAATAATAATAATAAATAACAATGATGATAATAATAAGAACAATAATAATATTTGATTGTGATAATAATATGATAATGACAACGATAATAACAATGATATTAATAAACATTTTTCTTGGAATGCAAGGAAAGGTGGTGGCGTTAAACAATAAGCTAATCTGGGAATTAAATCAACTTTACTTCAAAGAGGTCTAAATACACTTGTAGAGCAATTTTTGGCGATCACCAAAAATTGTTATGAAAAAGGCTCAAAATTATTTCTTTCATCGTCACCATAGCGTGGAACATTAGTTAAAAAAAAATAAGAAAATTCGTGCATCTCCAAACTTCTTTAAGCGATGAAGGAAGACAGATGCTGCAGACGAACGATATTTCAGGACTGCAGTCATAATCATACCAAATCTCTATAATCATTTTTGTATATTGATGGTCGTTTGTGAAGGAAAAATGAACTCACCTTTGTTCTGATCTCAACCCATCAAGCACATAAATCGACAAGGGAAATGGAGCGTTTAAAAATTCAGAACACATTAATGATATCCATCTGTTAAGAAGAGATATTCGTTACTGAAACTGTACCATCAGGGCGCTGTGCCAAGGTAATCGACGTAGCAGACGCACCGAAATGATTCGGGGCGGGGGTGGGCACCTTTGGTTTTATGGTACAGAGTTTGGTATAGAACACGGGACTTTGAAGGGCTCACATATTTTAGTAATGCATCATGTTCTTCAGTCATTGCATGTAAGATTGAAAAAAAAGTTGATGAAAAGAGACAAAGAGATGATGGAAAGAAGACGGGGTCAACAAACTTACCGAGACAGTCGAGTGTTTTCGAGTCCTTTGATGCCGGAAGACTGAACGGCGTCGGTAATCATCGTTTGGGTGGAAGGACTAAGCACTTTATTTGGGCTTGTTTCCGATGAAACTGGTCGAGAATTCGGCTGAGTGGACCGGGCAAAAACCGCAGAGTTGACGACGTCTCGACATTCCTGACCGCAGTATGTTGCATGACTCACAGGTCAGTCTCATGGGAGTTCACTTTTTTTTTGCGCGAAAGAAGGTGATGCACAAAATATCACATGCAGGACGCTTTCTTGATGTTTGATGCTAGCAAGGAGATTTATTGGACTTTGTCTTCGATGACTGGATGTTGCTGTGTTTTCCGCAATACCAGTCCGAGCGTCGGGGACGGTTGGGAGCTGGCTCCACCCGAACCGCAGCCGCAAGCCGAGCCGCTGACCACCCGCTAGCGAGTGGTCAAGCGCACCCCACTACGACCAAGTGGCCGGCGACCCAAGCTCCGACGCGAGAGGTAGATGAGTGAGCCAAAGCAGCACGAATGTCCAGTATTTATATCGACGTATTGGAAAACCCCGGCTGGTCAAGCAGGTCAACGAGGCGTTAATTTCAATCACACGGCAACATGACTAAAACTGCCCGGAAGTATTGTAGTTAGTTCAGTCACGGGCATGCGCGATAGGGGACCCCCCCCCCCCCTCTCTCTCTCTCTCTCCCTCTCTTTCTGTCCGTGGCCGAAATGGCCGTATGAGTTCGAGGTCATTCGTGCGACCGGCTGCCGTGTGGGGGAGGCCTGGTGTGACTGACGGGCGCAGATGTAGCGTTATAACACGTGTGCGTAATTGTGTGCGTAAGTGTGCGACCTTTGACGTTCACGTGTTAGCGTGTGTGTGTGAGAGTGTGTATGTGTATGTGTGTATGTTTACTGTGTAAATGAGTGTGTGTGTTTGAGAGAGTGTGTGTACAGGATTTACACGCCTGTATGTGTGTGCACATTTATGTGTGTGCAATATGTGTGTGTGGGGGTAGAATGTGTGTATGCGTGCATGCGGTTTACGTGGGTGCGTATACATTCGTGCTACTGTTGTTTTTGCTGCCCCTCTCGCTGCGAATACCATTGATAGCGTGAATTGACCGAGCACCAAGAGAGAAGGCCATCTGCGAGTTGGCCTACTCGACTTCGTCTTTGGCAGGTCAAAGCAAGCCTTATTCTTCTCTTTCTTCAGTTTTCTCCTGTATTCCGGGTTGACCAATGGGAACATAGAATTTTGCCAGCCGTGGGCTACATGAATATCAAATAGCTGTGTCAAAAACACGAGCCAGAATTTAACACACACGTCATTAAAAAACAGAGGGAGAGAATAATAATGATGGACGGGGAACACAGCGCTACAGCATGGTTCACGTCTGGCCAAGGTCACTTCAGGTCAGATCTCTCGCAGTTAGCACGGTCAAAACTGGTCTTTTGTTGTGGGCGATATAAACAAAGACTGACAAAATGGTAAAACAAATCAAAATGAGATGACTCGAGTTAGGCAAAAATTTTGATCTATGATAGCGATTCCACTGTCAGTAAAGTTGGTCGACGAGCACAAAGAACAAGCAGGCAAAGGCCTCGAAGAGTAGCTCTAGTTAAAGAGCGCATCATCGTTTTAGGCCGTGACAATAAATTGTAATATGAATCAATGAAATGTGTATTTCAGAAATATAGCAGAATATACTAGATAAAGTTGAAACAAAGACCAGAGAGTGTTGATTGTTAGCATAGGAGCGATGTCACAAAGAAAATATAAACACAGACAGGTGAATATTTAGACAAATTAAGTAGATTAGATTAGATTAGATTAGATTAGATTGGATTGGATTGAATTGAATTAGATCAAATTAGATTGAATTAGATTACTGTAGGTTGATAGATAGATAGAGATTGATAGATAGATAGATAGATAGATAGATAGATAGATAGATAGATAGATAGATAGATGGATGGATAGATAGATAAATAGATAGCCATATATGTAAAGAGAGAGATAGCTAGATAGACAGCCAGACATACATAATAGGCAGAAAGACAGACAAGGAGATTGTCAGATATACAGACGGAAGATAAATAGAAATATTATATTATAGCTTGATTGATAGACATCTAGAGATATGAATAGATAGACAGGCAGAAGAGATAAAGACAGAAAAACCAACAGAATATATACATGTATGTACAGATAGACAGATGACTATAGAAATATATATCATATAGATTGATAGAAAAATGTAGAAAGATAAATAGATGGACAGACAGGCAGGCAGACATAATCAGAATTATAGATAGAAAGACAGACAGAAAGAAATACAGAGAGAGTGATATAGATTGATATATTAGAAAGAGAAATAGATAGAGAAATAAATATATTATTACGCAGACAGGCAAACATATTAAAGACATACCAAAAGATAGTCAGGCATATACAGACAGAAAGATGAATTGAGAAATATTTAGAGTGATAGACAGATTAGACAGATAGAGAAATTAAAAGGATGAACAGACAGACAGACAGAAAGATGGTCATATATGTAGATAAATAGACGAACGGGGAAACATAATATGCATGTATGTCTATATACTATGTATGCATATATACATCGAGAGAGAAGCAGATAGATGGTCAAGATGGCAGTCATGAAAGAAAGATATTCAGATAAACAGATAAGATAAATAAATAAATAACAGATAGATGAATAGACGGAGACGACCTGTATAAGACAGACATGTACACATAAAAACAGACAGACAGTATAGACAGGTAAGATAGATGAATGGATAGATGGATATAGATAGATAGATAGATAGATAGATAGATAGATAGATAAAATAAATAAATAAATAAATACATACGTACATACATAAATACATAGATACATAAATAAATAAATAAATAAATAAATAAATAAATAAATAAATAAATAAATAAATAAATAAATAAATAAATAAATAAATAAATAAATAAATAAATAAATAAATAAATAAATAAATACATACATAAATAAATAACTACATAAATAAATAAATAAATAAATAAATAAATAAATAAATAAATAAATAGACTGATTGATAGATTTACAGATGGATGAATGGCTGGCTAGAGGGGGAGAGGGGAGCAATGGAGTGGTTTTTTAATGCGTATGGAGAAACTGAGGGAAGCTGAAACTGAAAACTGAGGGAAACTGAAAGTATCCTCGCGTGATTAAAAAATTCGTTAAACATGACAAAGAGACTATACCTATGAATCGTGTCGCCAAGCACAGTATGCAAATTAGCGGTTGTTATGAATGAGGCAGGGGCCCAATTATGTTGTTACTGACCGGACAAAGGCCAGCTACTGACAGCAAGGAGGCCAGCTTTATGGCTTACAAAAACCATCCGACAGAAACACAAGGGTTGACCCCATTTCACTCCAACGCGGAGTGGAACAAAGAAGGCACTTTTTCAAATTTTTCTTCCCTTATTTCTCGGGCAGTCTTTGTTGTCTCGGAATGACACACATGCATCGTATATCTGCATATCATAGATCATGATTCCCAGATTAATCCTGAAATCGCTACAATGGCTGAGCTGCCGCGTGAAGACGAGAACAAAGAAAATAATCACATTGTAATGACTATCTTCAATACCATGAATACTGCACTGATCACAGGCCATGTTCAGTCGACAGTCATTTGGATTTTACACCTCATATTCAAGTCCTTTAAATTTTTGCTCAGTGCTTCTCAATTTCAGAATCTGTCAAATTTTGCTGACATGCGAGTAGTATGGTATCGTTCATTATTATGCTAGAAAAATCAATTCGGGCAAAAACACGTTTCGAGAATTATGATGCTATATGTTTCAGAGATCTTTGAACAAATATATGTCACTATTGCATTTTAGTAATGATATTAATCTGTTGAATGGGTTGCTCTAACACCTCACAGGCAATGCGAAATACTGAGAAATTGGCAAATCTGCACGGTCGCTCATCATGGATTCAAACAATGTCAGAGATACTGGTAAAATGAAGGCTGCTGTAGATCAGTTTTTTCCTCTTCTTCTTCCTTTCAAACTGGAAACAGTGTGAGCGTTTGAAACGTAAATCTCTCGGAGGCAGAGGATTAGTATTTTGGAAGTCAAGAAGAGTGATAAGAATATTTGTATTCCACAGTGGTCTGAGGGGCAAAATAATGTACATGAAAAATGAACATGTAGACCCGAATTCACGAAGGTGGTACAAATAAAACCATGGTTTAAACCATGGACAAAAACCATGAAGTGCCAAGTGTCCCATGGAATATTTCGTTACGAAATCAGTCATTTCGACGATGAAATGATTATTTTGACAATAAAATGACAACATTTTGTAACTAAATGAACATTTCCTCCACGAAATGATAATTTCGTTAACGAAACGGTCATTTTGTCGACGAAATGATCCGATTTCGTAACGAAATATTCCGTGCGACACTTGGCGCTCCATGGTTTTTGTCCATGGTTTAAACCATGGTTTCATTTGTACCACCTTCGTGAATTCGGGCCGTAATGTTTTGGCAGTATACAAGAGCAGAAAAAGTCTTTACACATAGTCTCGGCTTTCCATCCTGAAGCTAATGGGGGATTCAAGCAGTCATTGTTATAGGTCTTCCTTTTTTATTGGGACTATTTTCATCGTGTCATTTGTTTGTAGTTGCATAGATGGAACTTGAACATTACTCAAGGTATTGCTCATCGCATGTATGTGTAATGGCTGGTGTGTGAGCGGTTTTCAGATTCAATTGCCTCAAACCATTTTCGCTTTAGTTGCTGAAGTCCTGATTACTTATGCTAGGATACTACATTAACTCAAATTGACATTTGTATGCAAAGGATTATTGTTTCTAGACTGGTTAGAAAGTCAGTTAGAATGTATCATAACGGGTTTTCTTCAAGACACCATTCCTTGTCGATCAAATAACATTAGATTCAAGTTTTTATTTCTTCCACTTGCCATCGGCACGTGATTTGGGATTTGTTTATGCCGAGTAACAGCCGTCAATATACAAGAAATAAACAAAACCAAGCAAAACCAAATTAAACGAAACCATACCAAACAAAACCGATCCAAACAAAACCGATCCAAACCAAACCATAACAAACAAAACCGATCCAAACCAAACCAAACCAAACGCAAATAACATCAAGCTAATCAAACCATAATACTTTACCAAAACAAACCAAACCAAACTAGACAAGGCTATACCAAAGCATGGTAAAAACTATATACCATACCATATCATACCAAACAGAACCGAACAAAACCATACCAAACCAATCAAATCCAAATAAAACCAAATCTAACCATGCAAAGCAAACGAAACCACCAAAACATCAAATGAACAAACCAAAATCAAATCAAGCCAAGTCAAGCCAAATCAAACCAGAAAAAGAACAATCTTAACTAAACCAATCTAAATCATATACCGTTATCAAACCAAACCAAACTAAACTAAACCACACCAAGCCGAAAAAAAAAAACAAAACAAACAAACCTGCTGCATATCATGAATATACATTTTGTTTGATGGCGTTCTGTATGAAGGTAATTCTAACACGGGAGTGTTGGCAAAATATATGCGGATTACCATCACCCAAATTTGGTACCGATTATTTGAGATCAACAGGGCAGAAGTTGAAATCAAATAATAATGTAATAACATTTTATGTTCTTTATTCATACCAACAGAAAGAAGCAATTTAATGATGATGAAACAGCTGGCGATATTAATGAGAACGCTGATGGCAATTTTAGTCCTGAAATTGTCGACAATAATGATGAAGCTGTGTTGATATACTATATCGGCAATAATTTATCGACAATATCAAAAATTATGATGATATATGAGAATAGATAATAATGATAATTATAATGCTATAGTAATAGCAATAAAGATGGTAACTATCTTGGCACTGACCAGCTTTTCACCACTTGGGTGTCAAAGAACCAAAGAAGCATTTGACCCGGTCACCATAATCAATACCACTCCGGCAACTCAGTTCCCTCCCCGGGGAGCATTCCGGACTTGTAGGCCTAACCACTTTCTGGCCAACACATGTTAGCCTATACGGTGAAAAAAAAAAAAGAACTCCATCGTTTAAGTTGAACTCGACAAATAAATATATAGTAAAATTAGCCGAAGAGAACAGCAAACGTTTTATTAAATTTCGGAATGAAAGTGTCAGAAATCATGTATGAAACCCGAAAAGTTCATCATGAAAGAGATATAAAAAGCCAACGTTTGTTTCTGGAAATTGGTCCACACAGCTAGCGAGATAAAGGAGAAAGAGATATGGTAGATATGGTAGGGGAGGGGCATGCCTTGAAAGAGGGGGGTTTGGACGAGAATACAGGCGATCTAAAAAAAAAGGGGGGGGAGGGGAGGGGAGGACTCCTTAATTTATTGAAATCAAGTACATGCGTCTACCAAGGAAAGTCGCACCCGCGTACAATGCCGTTGTGTTTGTTTGATTTTTAATTTTATTTTGCTCATTAAGGTCTAGCGGTATAGTTATACCACCGCATATCAATTATTCACGACTAGTGAGATAACGTAATAGAACAGCAAAAAATTCATGAAATTTCGGAATGATAAAGTCAAAACTTATGTATGAAACCAGAAAAGTTGATTATTTTTGAGACCAAAAACAAAACAAAACAAAACAAAACAAACAAACAAACATGCATCCAACATTATGGAAATTGGTTCTGGAATGGATAAGATATATAAAAGATCAGCTACAATATAGAGAAATTTAAAGAGAGAGAGGGAGAGAGAGAGGAGAGGAAGGGGCAGGGGAGGGGTCATATGGAAAGCGAGAGGTGTGGACAGGAAGATAAGAAAATGCACGCGATCTTGAAATGAAGTACGTGTGTCGATAAAAGCCACACTCACAATGCTATACCTTTGTTTGTTTTATTTGTAATTTTCCTCACTGAGGTTTCGCGGCAGTTATACCACCGCGCATTAAATATACACCGACTATCGAGAGAATGTCGATTGTCATATAACTTGACCCAGAATACCGAATGGAGGTCACGGGAAGGTTCGTAGGTACACGACCTCGTACTTGACCTAGTTCAATTCGAAGGTTTGGGTGAGAGGGGGGGGGGGGGGGGGGGGCAACCATCTAGGAGAACGATATTTGACCGGAGGCAAAACTTAACGGTCAGTGGTCATTCGACAAGAGATAATACGATGAACTTGATTCATAGTCTAGCGGGAGAGGGGGATTGGCTGTTACCGGGAAGGATGCATCAGGGACAGGAACACCACATTGGTGAACTTGATGGATTGATGAGTCAGTGGAACACCCGGGATATATTCAAACAAGAACCATATACACTGCCCTCCTAACGTAATAAACAAGTTGTGCGATGGGGTTAAAAGACGGATATATATCAAACCGAAGACTGATTGGAGAAACCAAGGTTTGAAGAAGATATATGCACATGTAGGCCCTATATATAATTTACGTATACATTATAATTTACGTATAGTAAAAACCTGTCTATAACGACCACTGTCTACAGCGACCACCTCTCGTATGCGACCATTGATCACAATTCCTCCAAGAGAAAAGCCACGTGAACGACCCTGTCTATAGCGGCCACCTGTCTACAACAACGATCACCCTTTTGTCTCCTTTGGGGTGGCCGCTTTAGAGAGTTAAACTGCATGCACTGTATATGTGTGTATATACAGTATTATCATGAACCACGGCAGACGAATCGAAGCACTGAAAGTGTATAGGATATATCTAATCATACCGCGAGTAAAGTATACACAATATATATAGCACTCCATAGCCCTGAATAATGTGTCGCCAGTGATGTCGTAGATTTTAGGAAATCTCACGTACTCCTTTCTTTCTCTCCCCTTCTCTCTCCTTCTCTCTTCCTCTATCTCTCCTTCCTCTCTCTTTCTTTCATTTCGTTGAAAGGGGATGAGGTGACAAAAATATATCTCTTTGGTATATTGCTGTATGAAGCACGTTGCTATATACTGTAACAATAAAACTCTTTAGGGAGTGTACAAACTGTGTTTGTATTACAGAGTTGAACATCTAAAATGGCATAAAAGCTAAGGGGATGTATGTATTGGTGTATGATAATTTGATTGTGTATAAACCCATAAAGGAACATTGACCCAATTAGTTTCAGTCTATCATTTGGCACCTACAAGAACCTTTTCAATCGAAATTAAATCGTTGCTATATTATAGAACACGAGTGCAGTGATCTGATGTGAATAAAAGATACATTGATCTATTTTGTTCTCATATTTTCCCCCCTGTTGGCGGTAAGAGCCTGCTGCGCTAAAATTAATGCAACTTTCCCCTGACCATTACAACACGCAACACTGTATACATAAAATCAGAAAATTACTATGGCACGAAATTTTCGCAGATTTCTCGAGAAGCCAAGATTCACGAAATTAAAACGCATGCGAAAGTTCATATCCAAGCTATGCTTTGAATGCCAGTGGCAATTCGCGAAAATTTCATTCGGCGAATATTTCTGGTTTTGCAGAACATGTACTTCGCTGACCGGAACTTGACCGTTCACGACAGAGGGTCGAGAGTTCGCGTCCTTCAACTTGGCGACGTCAACGATAACCCACTTTCCTCACTCAGGCTACTAACACGCAATGGACAGGAGAGAGAGGAAGAGAGTTGTGACGTGGTCAAGCGTTAGGTCAAAAAGTAGGGTGACGAATAACACGATATCATGTCCAAGCGTACTGTGTTGACAAAGATAGTCTTTAATAGGAGACTCCCTTTTAACAGTCTTTTTTATTTGACTATGGACTGACTGTTACGGGATGGTAATAGATAAGATATCTTAGCCTTCTTTCCATTCGTGAATTCTTTTAAGGTGAGTCATAGTCAAAATATGAAATTTTACACAGCACTGAATGTCACAGCTCTCTTGCAACAATAAAATAAGTTTAAAAATCAGACTAAAGCAAAAACACGTACTAGTCTACAATACTAGCTGTGAGAACGTCTACTGCACTAATTCTTCCATCACTGCCATGGATTTATCGCCGAACCTAAAGAAGAAAAAAAAAATGCTGGTCAAATTTTCAAATATTGATGTTTAATTCAGAGGGAAAAATAATGCAAAAGTTACTTGTGGCAGTAATGACAGAGAAAAAAAATAATTCAATAACAAAAAATTCAATTAAATGTTGCCAATCGTGGTTATAGTTGGTCAGAATGTGTTCCTCACTTGAAGATTTAAATCATAAAATGTTTTAAAGCATGTTGAATTCTGTAAATGTAACTCTAACTATTGTAGACACGGGAACGCGGAAACATCAACGTCATCTTGATCTTTGCAAAGAGCATATCTTTGCAGTTTCATCGTAGCAAGAACAATGTTGCCATTATCTTATAGTATTAGTTATTTTCTCGCTTAGCGTGAAAATAGTATAATGCGATTTCTTGCAATTGGGAAAGAAATGCGAGAATCGCATGTGAATTGCACTCAAACCTCTATCACCAGCGAGATTTTCAGTTATCGTAACTGTATAACAGGTCTTTTTTCAGTAAGTGGGTCTGAAAATAAAGACTAATGTGACCTGGATACCCACGCCTGGTCACTCCAAGCCAGAATATTATCATCGAGGTGGCATTACTCTCGTTCATCTTTATATGCCTTATATTTGATTTCCCAGAAATTGACCGCTCGAGGAAAGGCGTAAGTGTAACGCGGGGTCAGGGGTTCGCGGCCTCGAACTTAACCCAAATTCCTGTTACGATTTCCCTTGCCCATTGACTTTGCCGTCTTCATAAAATTCCCCTTCAGTTTCCTCTTTTTCTGCCTCTCTCTCCCTCTTCTATATGTTTTCTTCCCTTTTTCTGTATAGTAATCTCTTCTTCTATTCCAACTTATCAATATGAGGACTGTTTTGACGACCGACTTTTTGATGTAACGGATGTACTTTTGGAATGCGCAAAGAAGAAAAAACATGAAGATGTTTACGAGGGCAAATCGTTACCCTCAACTGAGATGAAAGTTCACTCACCTTTCTCAAAATGTGGATAGGGATAATAATCATGATAATAATGGTAGCAAAATATATTATTTCTCTTATTTCATGATGGTGACGACGATGACAATAATAATGGTAGTAAGTGATATTTGCACACACACAAAAAAAAATGATAATGATGATATAATAATGATGATGGTATAAACTACATTGATGATACCAATATTGATAACAATCATCAATCATCATCATTTATATATGGTGATAATGATTATAACTTTAATCATTTGATTCATAGTTATTACCATCATAAACAATAGTAGTTGTAATAGTAGTAGAAGTAGTCGTAGTAGTGTACCAAAATCATGTATGCCAAGTCTTTGTATGTCTCACTGCACGCATCCAGTTAAAATGACGGGCGCGGATGCTACAGAGTGGCGGATGCAACACATTCTTCAAGACTTGTTGCTAAGCAACCTCTTCGACCCGTCTCCCGGAATCCTTTGATGATGGTTCTTTCCAGTCCATACGTCTACTTACTGCTACTACATTTACCTATACTAAGATACCAATACTATACCAGGGCCTACTTGTATACAATACTTAGCCGTAAGCGTTTCTGGGCAGCGATGTATGGGCAGCGATGACACCAAAATAGTATTATTCTCTGAGGGGTTGCGTCCTTCACTGAATAGTAATATTGAAGGCACCGAAGCCAAAACTTTTAACCAGAAACTCGAAATTGGGCAATAGGGAGAGTATTTTTTTTTATAAGTTTGGATGAAATATGTAAACAAAAGAAGCAGAAAGTAAGATCAACATCAACAATCATCGTATGATGTTGACAATCAACATCATACGCAAAATCTTCAAGAGGACCTAAACAAAATTGGTGACTGGGCGAAAAAATGGATGATGGTTTTGAACACAGATATTCCAGTGTAAGGTTTTGACAATATCCAGGAAAAGAAGAAAGGTGCAACACATGTATCATCTAAATAACGCCCCTCTTGAATTTGTTGAATCCGTGAAGTACTTGGGTGTAACCATCACTTCTGATTTGAAGTGGACCCAACACATCAACAATACTGTTAGTAAAGCCAATATCGTCCTTGCATTTCTAAGACGCAATCTTCGCATAAAATCTTCTGATATTAAAGCCACGGCTTACAAAACTTTAGTTCGACCAATTGTTGAGTATGCTTCCACAGTTTGTGACCCATCTTCCAAGAACCTAATCCACAAAGTGGAAATGGTCCAGAGAAGAGCTGCGAGATTCACTTTAAATCGCTACCATAATACCTCAAGTGTCACCAAAATGCTGCAAGAACTTGATTGGACCACTCTGGAACAACGCAGAGAAAATGACAGACTAATTATGATGTACAAAATACACAATAATCTTACTCCTCTTTCAGCACATGTCTATAGTATCAAACAAGTTACTCAGTTGACGAGAGCCTCGCAACCACACTCCTATCAGGTACCATACTCGAGAACTGAATCGCATCACCATTCGTTAAGAACTGTAAGGAACTGGAATTCCCTGTCGTCACAAATTGTTTCAGCGCCATCTGTGGGATCATTTCGAAACCGTCTAACGGTTGATCACAGTGGCTAGTTATTTTCGTCAAATTTGCTATATATGTGCTTGTAAATATCTGTAAATAAAATGTATTATAATGTAAATAGCACAGTCTGCAAGAATCTTCAGCCTATTGAAGGAGGCAGACTTAATCAGGAGAAGAAGAAGAAGAAGAAGAAGAAGAAGAAGAAGAAGAAGAAGCATAAAAAGTCCAATAGCAATGCTTAGGGTGGATGCGATGTTGTGGAAGGATCATACAGTGACCGTGCGAAGCAGCACGCGATGCCAGAATTGCTTTGTGATGTCACAATAATTGTTTTGTGACATTTCACAAGGTGACCGTATACGATTCAGCGCGCGGTGTCATAAGTGCTTATAGTGATGTCACCATTACTCTGTGACATCATATTATCACAAATACACTGTAGTATACTATTTGGAAAATGTATAAAGTGACGGCATTTTCCACATAATATATCATAAAGCGTCAAACATGCCAACATTTTCATATAGTCGAAAATACATGGACTATCATGTGAATCTCAGTGTTAATTGTCAGAATTGCTTTGTGATGTCACAATTGTTTTGTGACAATTTTCACAAAGTGACCGTATATACGACGCAGAGCGCAATGTCCCAAGTGCTTTTTGATGTCATCATTGCTCTGTAACGGCATTTCATAAAGAGTGTACTATTTGGTAAATATCATAAAAAGGGATGGCATTTTTCAAATAATATCATGAAGCGTCAAACATGACAACATTTTTGAACAGTCGAAAATACATATAATCATGTAAATCTGTTTTAACTAATCGCCAGAGGATATAGGGTCTAAATCTTTTATCTAATATACTATATAGGCCTGCTACACACTACTACTACATTTTCCACCACCACTTCTACCACTTAATTTAGTATAGCTATATCTACCGTTGTCAGAGTAAGTACCTACATTTAGTCAAGAATATCTCTGCCACTGATCAGTTTACTTCAATAGTCCTTTCTTCTCTTTATTTCTTTAATGTCAGTCTTAGCAGGCCAAATGGCAAACATCTCATTAGAATTTCTTTAACGTCGGTCATGAATATACCAGCAGTTTTCACTAATTTGGCATGATATGTTATGTTGCTGATGATAATGTGGGACTATACTGTGAGAACACATGGCGATAATATGCTAGAAGTTTGTTTGCCTTTATACTCAGTTCAGTGCCTACGCCATCCACGAGTGAATGAAGCAGGTCAGGTCACATCCAAAGCCTTCGACACTGGAGATCTCTTCATCCACGAAGATTGCCGCATGTGGCGTTAGATAATTTGAAAGATCCGACAAAATATGACAAAGTAGTGTGCCATGACTCATACACTGACCCTCGCCCTAGATATGCGTTCATGTGACACGGTACCTATGCGAGGACCTTCTGAAATCTGTGTCAACCTTGTCACGCAATATCCGACAATACAATGGAACACGATTTCGCTTGGAATTTTAGAGAGTGTAACACACTCGATACCGGTGCATACCTGACAACACTGCGCGCAGCGAAATTCAACCTTGGCCGTGCATTGAACAGACCAGCGGTATTGAAACTGGGGGAATTGAAGATGCTACATTGCACAGGATCGCGATGTGAGTTGACTGCTTAGCCTGCTATGACGTTGGTTCTCTTCATTATTAGCTGCACGCAGGAACTCTCATATCAAAATCAAATTTGTAGAGCGGTTTGCCATAGTCGACGCTCAGATAAGAGATCATTATTGTTCCTCGGAGCAAGAATAAGAAGCTTTTTCTACAGTTTTGCGCAAATAATGGAAAGGATTTCAGTGTACTATTTACAAAAAAAAAAACACAAAAAAAAACAAAAAAAAAAACACGTAGTATCTCCATGAGCCTATAACTCAAGCAATGCCTCTAAAAATGCTTTTTATTCGTAGTTTTTTTCTTTTTTGTAGAATGTGTTTAATTTCTCAAGTTTTAACGAAATGTTGGCTTGATAGAGTAAAACTGTCTAACATTAGAAATTGCGAAAATCTGCCGAAAACTCCGCTTGGCAGGGTGATTTTGGAGCTGTCAAGCTCAATACAACATTTAGAGGGGCTGGTAATTTAGAGCGCTTGGTGGGGGGGGGGTGGGGGAGTCACACGTTGAAACATAGATGTCAAAAGAATATACTTGAAATTGAAATTGAAACACTATTATTATATATAGTCAGCAAGACAATCTGCCAGACAGGCAGCGATATTTTTGACATTATGAATACACAAATCGAGAACTTAACCAAAACAGCCAAGAACGAAATTCGAAATCTCTTCTATTCTGCTCTTTTCCCAGAACAAGTAAAAAAAAAAATAATAAAATAAAGTTTAAAAAATAACTAAGAATTAGGGCCTGTGGCAGCTAGAATGTTGCCAAGGAAACGAAACTAGCATTTCAATCAAGAGAACCTCCATCCGAGTCTAGATTTGTTGACAAGTTGCCAGTCCTGTTTCAATTCAGTGACCTAAAATTCCGTGTTCTCTCGTGCATTCGCGCGTGCGTCCGTGCAGCGTTCGCACGAATGACGTAACAGCTACACACCGAGCAATTTGACACACACACACACACACACACACACATCACATCACAAACGTGTACATATTATGTCGTGTAGCAGCACACAGACGCGCGCGCACACATACACACATACAGGAATCACACAAGTTCAACAACAGCATGATCCACACACACAATGTTCCTATGCATTCCTTCGCGCCGGACGAAGATGGGCCTATCGTACTTTCTCGAGTGTACGAAACAGGGCGCAAGTGTGTTGTTCTCTCTTCGCAGGCTAAGTTCGATATCAGGTCTGTCCTATTGACCCTGTAACCGCAGGAAGGGCGGGAAAAACGGGACGACGTCATAGTCAGAGACCTTGGCCTTGCCGACTGATATTCTTTTCGCCTTTCAAAATACAGCCAGTAATACTGGTCGAGTTTTGATGACGTATTAACGTTGGAATGAATGGCGCGGAGGTGAATAAGCGACGTAGGAAAAAAAAAAAATGAGTGACCATTTTGTTTACAAGATAATGGGATTTGCACAATGATTGACTACTAGAATCTTATGACACCAATTAGGCTTGGAACCTGCATTGGTTTTTGGCTGACGTGGGTCGACTCCCATCAAGGAAGAATCGTTTGCATTGTGATAAAGGCGGAGAATGGACTATTTACAAACAAATTCAAACATTATACAGAAAGAGGGCCGTATTTGACACGGTTCAACCATGATATGGTGCACAATACCTTCCCAGCAATTCTCTACACTCAAAAGGATTAAACGTTTTTCGGTCCCAACATAATTGTCTAAGTGGGTATAATGTAGGCCTATCGATCATAATTATAACGATTTAGTTTATGACGTGTCTCATGAGATAAAGCTTTTATCAAAGAAATCATGAAAAAAAAAAAACATGATTTCCACATTGTTTTGCTAAACTTCCTGAAGTGGCAAATTCGAACTTTAAGTTTTATATATATATATATATATATATATATATATATATATATATATATATAAACGCTAACTATATAGTAAGCCTACATGACAGGTTTTCGGAAGTTGACATGCTGTACCAATTTTCTCTATACAATGATTGTCATTCTTTCATAGTTCGTTCGTTTTTGTTTGTTTGTTTGTTTGTGTGTGTTTTTTTTTGTGTGTTTTTTTTTTTGCAGTTAACTTTCAAAACGAATCAGATTATCTACCTCACTGTGAATATTTTGCCCATTTTAGGATGATACTGGAAAAGAATACACTTTCCCAGAGTGCATGTTTGTCACATGATCGTAAAAATCACCTTAGAAAGAGGAATATTCAGGGGCGGATCCAAGAATTTCGTAAAGTGGGGGCGCCATTACAAAATTAAAGGGGCGGCACGCTCTCTCCCCCTTTTTTTCTTTTTATTTCTATTGTTAAAAAAAAAAAATACAGGGGGCGCGCGCCCGGTGCGCCCCCGCCTGGATCCGCCACTGAGTATTTAAGTTGCAACGATCACACATGGGGGTAGTGCGAAGGAGCACACTCTAAGAAAAATAGGTTCAACTTTGTACCTTTGCTTGTGACACGATATCATTTGCAGCACATTTACGGGTGCAATTTTGTGACTTCTTTGCAGTTGCCGATAGATTATAGCAGTGTGCAATAGTTCGCAAAGTTTTGGAAAGTTTGTTGATAATGATATTTTGTGTATTGTATAATATATCTTATTTTTCAGAATCTACATAATCATTTTGTAAGCGGTTATTGTAAGTCTGCGAACTTTTCACCCGTCTGCATGCTTTTAATGGTAATTCTATTCTGTTCTATTCTATTCTATTCTATTCCATTCTATTCCATTCTATTCTATTCTGTTCTATTCTATTCTATTCTATTCTATTCTATTCTATTCTATTCTATTCTATTCTATTCTATTCTATTCTATTCTATTCTATTCTATTCTATTCTATTCTATTCTATTCTGTTCTGTTCTGTTCTGTTGTGTTCCATTCCGTTTCGTTCCGGTCCATTCTATTTCATTCCGTTCCGTTCCGTTCCATTCTATTCTATTCTATTCTATTCCATTCCATTCCATTCCATTCCATTCCATTCCATTCTATTCTATTCTATTCTATTCTATACTAAATATCTAAAAGTCTATGACGATATTCAAATCACTGTAGTGGTACAATATGGGAGAGATGCTAAAGGAAGGCCTGGGAAGATGACAAGTATGTACACTTTTTGTGATCACCAGACAGACAACAAATTGACGCATAAATAATGGAATGAGTTGGTTGAATTTTTATTACAGGTTTCAAAATTCAACAACCGTGATAAATCGATTACCCTTTACTTCTCTCACCAACCTTTATTCCCCAACCACCGGCGTTGTCTGTTGTTGAGTTGGCAACATAAGCAGAGTAATTTCGTGATTGCATTCAGCACAACATGTTCGCATCGAAATTATCTCTATGTCAAGTAGATACACTTTTTAAGGGGAATTAACCCAAAATAATTATAAATGTGGATTGAGTGAATGCAGCAATATCAGTAGAACACATCAGTGAAAGTTTGAGGAAAATCAGACAATCCGTTGAAAAGTAATGAATTTTTGAAATTTTGGTGACGAGACCACTGGAGCAGAAGACTACTACAGATCATGACATCACATATGGACTACGATATAAAGAAAGTATAAAGAAAATTCCACCAAATATAATTTCATATGAAAAGTACACATTTTCTGGACTTGTTACTGACATATGTCAAGGGTAATATTATTCCCCCTGCTTTCTGAAAGAGGTAAGTCTAGTGCTCTTTCATTATGCTAGAAAGTGATAAAATGTTTAATTTCTTTATATCAATTTTTCTTTATAATAAATGGTAGTCCATATATGATGTCATGATCCGTTGTAGTCTCCTAATCCAGCGGTCTCATTACCAAAACTTCAAAAATTCGTAACTTTTGAACGGATTGTCCGATTTTCCTCAAACTTTAACCGATGTATTCTACTAATAATGCTCCATTCACTCAATCAACATGTAGTTTGGGAATTAATTCCCCTCTAACTTCCTCTCAGCTCAGTAGCTGCTTTTTGGCTGGCGCTCTGGCATCGGGACGGCCGGGTATTCTAACTGCTCCTCCTCAGGCCGTCCATAAGAGCCCAGCACTGTCTCCGCCCCTAACCTTTTGGATACCACATTAACTTCCGGGTCACAGGTATGTGTGTGAAATTTGTACACGTTTAACTCATTGGTACAGAACGAGATAATTGCCCATACATACAATAGTCGCGCTGTCTGTTTCTTGCCTTTTGGTCTTGATCGCCTTTTCGGATAATACTGGCGTTTTAATGCCAACAACATTAATTTTACACATAATAATTGACTCGTTTTGAGGAAGATATTTCTTTTTTAAAAATATATTTTCATCATTTTACAATAGAAATGTTTCCTACCCATTGGGGCCAGAAAATTTCATCATTCTATGTTCTTACTCGTCAGACATAAAATTTTACTTGCCCCGGGCAAGATGGCAAGCAATAGTGTCGAGTCATGTAAAATATGTAATAGAGAGAGAGAGAGCCTACATACATTAATTCTGAGCTCATTCAGAAGCAGGCCAATAATAATACTGTTGGATCACGCAAAAGTTGTCAATAACAGAATTGTGATGCAGATACCGGTTGGACAGTATACCATAGGTAACAGGTAACAGCGAGGCTATACGTAGGGCCTACTCTGCAACGAATGTATACTTGCAAAACTACAATGCCGTTACTCTGGCCATGGACCTATATACAATGACAGAAACTAGGCAAGACTCAATTGTATCAACATTTTTGGCGTTTGCCCCTGGTAACCAAATTGATGTACATGTCCATATACACCAATATCGTAATCGCGTTTCCATTGCGTGATTAAGAAATAACATGACGTTCTGCTTCTTGAGTGGAATCAGGTAATACTCTGTATTGTAAGAAGGCTGTTTCTAGACTACAACTCATCTTCGGGGCGAAAAGGGGACCTGCAACACTGATCCAGGCGTTTAACTTTAGGACGAAAAGGTAAGATGGCGACTTCTAAAAGCTCGCTCAGATGACTTGCTCGGGCGACTATACATGATTTCGCAAGACTCATCTGAGCGAATTGTTTCGACAAAAACGGCCCTCTTCCCCTCGGCGAGTTTTATGAAGTCGTCTTGCCTTCTCGCATTCTTGTTTCATTCAAAGCACCTTAAAAACAATAGAAGTTTTTAGGAATCGGCCTTCTTTTACTTACAGAAAGGCGTCTGGTCAGGAGCAACTGAAACATAGCGCCCTCTTACGGCAACTGTACGCTTCCGTATAAAATGCAACATAGCATCACGTAGACCGAAATTTTACTTCGGTTTTGTGTGTCCACCTGTGTATAAAAAGATGCGTAAAATATCTATACGTTCACAATGATATCTTTCAGTAGCGGTCGTCGAAAGTTTCTTATGTTCACCCACGCAGCACAGTCTAAAAAAGGCACAAATCGGATGTGTCAATTTCCACCCAACTATATTTTCTTAATGACGTTGTGCTCAGGTCCGAACGGGAATCCAGTGAGAGAACGAGCGCCCTCATCGGTGATAAGCATGACATCGTGCTCGCGGTAGCTGCCGTCTCCTGGCTGCCCGTATGGTATGGTGAGATGCGGCTCCATGGTAACCAGCATCCCGGGTCGGAGAACGGTTTCGTTGTACTCCCGCAACTCCAAAGCTGCATGGTAAGAACAAGAGGGAAGCCATCTTGTTTCCAAACTGTCATTCGATCACTTCGTTTGTCAGATGGTAATGCAACTCACGCAGTAGGGAGCTTTTTCATCACTTTATGAGAAGTGTTCATCTATGTCCCCTTAACCAGAAATATCTCATTTCCCCTTTTTTTCATGTATGTGACATTTCCATTTCATTTCATTTCATTTCAATTCAGTCTTTCAGGATAAAAGCAGTTGGACCAATTTATCACTCAGGCCGATCCATTTTTTTTTTTTAAGTGACTTGCATAGTGGATGCTGTGACCACACCTGGTCATCCGTATTCAAGTTATCAAATTGGAATAGCATTTAAAAAAAAAAAGCGCGCACACACACACACCACTTGACAGTATCCTTTGTAATGGTATCGACAGCGATGTTTTAAGTTTACTGCTACGTGAGCCGAGGGAGAATGCGATTGTTTTGCAAAACCTGCCGGTGATTTAATTTTTTTCTTCTGCTGGCTCCTACCAATGTTCTTTGACACACCATTTCTTCGAGCTGAATTTTTAATCAGTTCCTGCGGGTTAAAAACACCACAGTCCTACCAGCAGGGCATGTTGTGGCAAGCTCACCTGGTTCGCGGCCGTAATAATGACACATGATCCCGATGCTGTGGCCGTAGCCGAATCTGCGGTTCTGAAGCGGGACGCCCCTCTCTCGGTAAAGCTCGTTCAGCTCCTCGCACACTTCGCCGCATTTTAGGCCCGGTTTGAGCAGCGCCATCCCGCGGCGATGAACCTCGCAGTTCACCTCCCAGTAGTGAAGATGCTCGTCCGAAGGGACATGATCGAAAAACATTGTACGCTCCAGGGCGGTGTAATACCTGTGGTCAGGTGAAAGAATGCGTGATGCGGTCAAGAAGATTTTCCATACGAATAAGTAAAGAGCTTTATAAGTACTGCAAAAATAAGAGTCCAGTAACCGAGAATATTATGTTGTAAGGCGCTTTCAGCAACCATGATTTATTATAGGAAAATTCAAATTGGCTGCCGTGCAGCTTGTCAAACAAGTCAAATTAATAATTTGTTATTTAAGTCATCATATTACCATGCTTTTATGTATCAAATTCCAATTGCCTGTGTCATTCTCAACTTAAGATAGGGATCTTTAATTGTTTTGTGATGGCGGCCATATTGGAACTCAAAATGGCGGCCGACCAATAGTGGTCAGTTCTCTTGGCTCCGGCAATTCTTGAAATAAGCGCCACAAATACGCTCACATGCAAAATTTCATATTCTCCGCCGGACGTGAGCATCTTTTTCACATATCTGCCCAACTATATTCTCACCACGTCCCAGAAACCAGCGGACGGCATGGTAACATAACACATTGTTAAGTTGGTCTCATTGTGTCTCGAACCAAAGTCTCCTGATATTAAAGCAGGCACATTCCAACTCAACAATATTTCCAAGGGAATTTAGTGATGAGGATGATAATGGTGGTGGTGATAATGATGATAATAATAATGATGATGATGATGGTGATGATGATGATGATAATAGAAATAGTAATAGTAATAGTAATAATAATAATAATAACAATAATAATAATAATAATAATAATAATAATAATAATAATAATAATAATAATAACAATAATAATAGTAATTAATAGTAATGATAGCAATACATTGTAGTGTCTTATTTATCCACAGTCCTCTCTTCAGTGTTGTCACAGCTCTACCAGAGGGCCCTGCCATTATTATTACCCTAGCGTTGCCAGGTACCCATTTATACTCCTGGGTCCAGAGGGACATGGTGGGTAAAAACATCCTGTTCAAGAAGGTATAGCACTGGGAGGGAATCGAAGTCGGGTCCTCCAATTCGGGAGTCGGGAGTCTTATCCACTGTGCCACAGCGCCCCCACTATAATGATAATCACATAAACAGTAGGCGATGCCATTCGTGATGTGAAAGATGAAAAAAAAAGTGAAAATCAAAAGGGTGACGACTGCATCCTACCCAGCAATCATTGGGAACAGGTTTATGCTGATAATATCGCCCTTCTCCAGCCGACGGGTAGTTGGAGCGTTGTGCGCGCCATCCGTGTTGATTGCACCGGTTTGGATAAGGCCAAAAGCTGACGAAAAACGTTCATTGACATAACATTAGATGTCCGTTGAGGACGAGTCCCGAATATACTCGGACAAGTGTCTATGTGGAAATGCAAGTTGTAGCAATATCAGCCTGTCCTTAACGGGTTAAAAGCATTAGAATTTTCTCGGAAGTCACCACTGAGAGTCCAAAAGGAAAAAAATCAACCTCCGTTTATCTTTTGCTCATCTACTCAAATCTATGATCAGAAAATGGATGTAAAAAATCAAAATGTCATTTAAAAAAAAAATGGATTTAACATAAAATACACATCAACGCAGATGTAAGCTTTTATGATGATTAATGTATTGTCTGTGTTAATTCTTGTATCTATATTGTGGAGAACTTGAACATATCATGACAAATGTTTAACAGGAATAAATGTAGGAATAATAGGAATAAATAGGAATGAATATATATAATAATATTTACGTCGATGAAGGGCAATTTTTTAATCGGTTGAAAGGAATAAACCCATAGAAAATCAGAGAGGTAGGACGGTTCTAATTTCGATTTTACAGTGGTATGCATATCACGATAGATTTGAAACAACGGTGATCTGTCGCATTTCAACATGAACAAAATTCTTCATGAAGAAAAATATGCGACAGTTGCGTAAAAATTTCTTGAACATTTTTCATTTTGCACTTTTTGGCATAAAAAAATGCTCTCTCCTCTATACTTACTGTCATAAATTTCTGAGTCCGGATAAGACTTCGCTATTTCGTGAACCATTGTGTTCGTGGCGTGCATGAGAATTGCATACTCAGGAGCTCCCTCTACGCTGGCTTCCACAACAGCTTTCCCACCGATATCAGCGATTCGGGATCCCTTGGTGACCAGCGCGATCTCCTCGTCGGATTTCACAATCATCATGTGCATGATCTCGTCCCCGATGTCGACGATCTCGCTAGCTGCTAGAGTCTCATCGAGCTGTGGTATTACATGAAAAGAAGAATTATAGAAACCGATAGAAAATGCACATTGGGTATGACAGAGCGTTAATATATTTAGGGTTCGTATTAGTGTTGAAGGGGAGAGGAATAGGGGTTACAAAATACTGAATGATATTGCCTATCACCATAACCAAAATGCTACTTTGATGTGTACGAAATATCCTCTGTTTTCGAAATGTAAAACACAACAACAACAAAAAAGAAGTATTCAAATGGATCAGTGCTAATCAGGCTTTCTCCCCCCCCCCTTTTTTTTACACCACGGATGGCCGCACATAATAAGACACCATTGAACAAACAAACAAAATTTGTTTGTTTATTAATAGTGAACACTTTTACAAACAAGCATGAGGAAAAAAATGTACAAATCACACTGTAGCTCTATCACAAAGTACGCTGAAAGGCCAACGACAGTTAGAAACGGTGTCCCATACAACATGAAGCACCCGACGCCACATTATGTAGATAGTAATAGATTCCTATCTAATTAAGATTTCGAGACATATGGCAAGATGCGACATTGATTTCCTTTATCTGACAACCAATACAAGTCCGTTCCAAGCTATCAACAGGTAATTGTCATGATTGTATCATGGAGGGTACCTTCAGCTTGTTGACGTGCGAAATGTGGTCGAGCTCCGCGCCGATCTTCCCCGAAACGCCGCCCAGCTGTTCACGAACAACCGGCCAATAATTTCCGCGTTGCCAGTCCGTGTACAGCACGACGTCGTCACTCACGGGGGATCGTCGCCACGCCTGCCCACCGTCAACGAGACTCGCGATGGTGACGACTTTGTCCATGGTGACAGCCAGGCCGTATATCCGTCCGAACTGGTGCACCAAATAGTCCGAGAAGTACTTGATGGCTGGAATCGATGTCAGAAGGACGCCCCCAATGTCGTTGGCTTGCATGGTGGCGCGTAGTCCTGTGATTCGGCGATCCATCTCATTTCGGGAAAACATGGGTTGTGCCTGTGCCAACAGAAAAGATCGTAGATGATCCTGCATCACATAACCAACAAAAAGTCGCCAGACATGGATTTTTAAAGAGCAGACTCTAAGCTTTAAAATGATTTACAACTCAAATCAAATGGACTCTTCTAACCTATCTAAATAATTGGAATGAAAGCTAGGGCGGTGAGTTGGCTCAGTCGGTAGCGCGTCTGCCTCACGATCACGCGGCCCGGGTTCGAACCCGAGTCTGGACTGAGCAATGTTGTGTGTAAGCATACGGTCCCCTCTAGCAAGAGGCAAAACACTCTGTCCCTCGGATAGGACATAAAATGGAGGTCCAGTGTGTGAGAGAGTTACTCATGCACGTAAAAGATCCCGCTTCATTCATTCATCGCAAAGAGCAGGGTGTCTAACCCGGTGAAGTGGTCCCACTCACATCCAACTGGACCCCATGGAAGACCAGCTAAAACGTAGCTGAATATGGGCTATCCAGCCATCTTCTCAGATGGAAATGAACAAACAAAAACAAACAAAAACAAACAAAAAAGCTCACACTCTGGAAAGTGTTAACCAAGAAAAGAGGCTCTGAAGTATTGGGTCTATTCAAGCGCTTATTTACCAAGCTGAGCTAGCTGTGCGATGAAAGGGACAAAAAGAGGATGTACACCACTGGAACAAAAAAAAAAAATGTAGGGATTATATAGATTAAGCTGAAATTGACCATGTTCTTTAAACACATTCTGTTCATTATCAATGCCAACTTTCAAAGCAGTAGCAAAATCCCTTCAAAAGTTATTAGAGTTTAAAGTGAAGAATGTGCAGAGGATTTTCAAGAAATGGAAAGGGGCCTCTAAGATCTACCTGATCTCACCACTCTACAAAAAAAAAAAAAAAAAGGTTGTAGAAAAACTGCTGAAAACATACTTTCCCATTCATTTTATGACCCCAAACTCAGGTATAATGTAGAAGAAGAATAGCTCGTTCAGAAAATAATTATAAAAACTCAAGATTGACCTGGTTGACTATTTCACCTTTTTTGAGTCCTCACGTAAAATCAAGGGGTGCGACTTGTTGTTGGTTTTGTGATGCACTGTCACATCGAGTATGTGCCATAGACGGTTGCCATTACCCTCATTGGGTGCGTTCGAGCGCTCTAAAGCAAACCAAAGCGAACTGAACCAAAGCGTACCGTACCGAACTGTGCCAGTTTTGGAGCGTTCGAGTGCTCTGTGGAGAAAGCGTACCTCACGAGTTATTTTTTAGAAAAGGTCACGCATTTTGTAGCAAGAATACCGTCCACCTGGCGCTTAATTGAACAACTTGCACCTGTCCCGAACAAAGAGAATGATGTCTTTGCATTGTGACGTATGCGCATGATACGCGCATGCTTTACAAAAACCTTTTGGCACGCTTTGGAACACTTTTGGAGCACATCGGGAAGTGGTCCACTTTTGGCTCGGTACAGTACGGTACGTCAACGGTACACTTTAGGAGCGTTCGAGCGCTCCTCTGACGCGGGTACGGTATGGTACAGTTCGCTTTAGTTGAGCGCTCGAACGCACCCCTAGGCTTTATCATCAAACAACACCGACGTGAGTGATATGAACAACGAGAGAGGAAATAATTTGACAGTGGTCATGTTTGCAAACTGGAAAATCGAATGGTACCGAAACGTGAAGGAGAGTCTGTGAAAGACTTTAGCTTGGTTGTAGTTTTGCAATCAGATATCTTTTATGAGAGGACTGCAAACTACAAGCCCTGCTTTTTAGCAGGCCCTCCAGTATCTAACATCTTACTTCCGGTAATTGTCATGAAATTTACAACATTGCATGTCAGTTCACAATTTGCTTGTTTCAATTTAATGTTGTGCTATTATGTGTATTTATAATGATTATGTTATGATCATATTTTTTGGAAGTGAAATAAACAAAATTAGATCAAATTAGATTGAATTAAATCAGATCAAAATAAAAAAAAAAGAATTCAAGAAAGGAGAGAAGAACGGGTGGGACAATTATGCTCAGACAGCGGTGAGAATACAATGGGAAATTGATTTGATATTTGTGGTGATTACAGTCGTATTGACGTCAATTGTAGTGAATTACTTGGTGCAGGTTGAAACGATTTAATGCTGGTAATGCTAGGAATAACAGTTGTCTGTGTCACGTTCAACTTACTTGCGCACCAATATGAGACCTCGTCATGTGCGGAAACTCAGCAGAGGAGACACTCCGCGAATCCGACCGAAAGCTGCTCGGAAGCGTTCGTTTGTCTTCGCCGATGCTGCCGAACGACGTCACACCCGCCCAGTGGCGTCTCCCCATGAAGGACCGACTCAGACGAGCTATGCTGCTTGGGTGACGTAACATAGTGTCTCTACCCAAAGGACGTGGTAGAATGTGTAGTAGAAAACAAAAACAACAATAAAACATGGTGCGCTGTGAGAATGACTTCTATGGGTCATGAGAAATGACTGAATGTTTTATATTTCCTCACTCTCCTGGAATGACATTCTTTTACACACGTAAGTGTTTTGTCGTGAATGTGTTTGCAATTCTGTCTCTAATTCTGTGTTTCTGTCTAACGAGCCCCCCCCCCTCAAAAAAAAAAGAGACGAAAAAGAGAATGTCGCTTTGAGTGTAAGATGACAATCCGCTGCTTTTTACATGCCGAATGAAAGTAATTTATGGGCTAATAACGTATCATAGACATTAACTACCGCGATAATAAATTATTTAGGGTAGAAACTCTTTAAAATGCCAGTCCTGCAGATATAATCATCTCATTAAATGCTAGAAAGGCAGTAAATATTGATTCATTGAGAGGAACATGATAGAAGGTAAACCATGAAACATCTTGTTCGAGGTAACATGCTTAAAACAGAATATCTCGTGTTTACCAGTCTAAGTTCTGATCCACGAAACCAGAGAGGTGGGAAGAGTCCCAGCCCCCTGACCTCCCTGACCAAACTACAAGGCCCTATAGATATCAAAGGCACAAGTCCGGACTGGGGACTCCGCCATCGTCATAACGAACATCATTGACGAAAAAAAAATATCATTCGAAGATTAAAGAAAAAAGGAAATAAATGGGGGGGGGGGGAGTGCTCCAAAATTTCCAGTTCGCTTCACAAACAGCCACACAAGTGGAATACTTGTGTGGTGCTGAGAATGCTCTGATTATCATGCTGAGAATATCATTTGCTACAATGCAGCTGCCTGGTTGGTAGTAATTCGATGCAAAAACGAGGAACTATAGAGCAGTGAAGGTGTTCCAAGACCCCGTTTACAGTGCGGGGCCGGGCTCGGCCGCGGCCTATCATGAGCCGCGGCCGAGCCCAGCCCAGCCCCGCTTCAGTGTAAACGCGCAAAAGGCCAAATGCGAGGCCAAAATTGGCCTCGCATTTGGCCTCGCTCTGGAGGTGGTCTCGGCCGCGGCCGAGCCCGGCCTTTTCTTGGTGTAAACGCAAACTGGGCCAAATGCGCGGCCAATTGCGCGGCCAATTTTAGTCTGGTTATCAAACCCTCTGCCTGTATCTTTCGCTATTCAGGATATTAACCCCCTCAACGTTGAAAACTAGTATAGTTTAAGGTGGTTTTGTCCTGCAAAGGATTCTTTCCTTCGGCAAAGGCCTTTGCCCGAACGGCGACTTCGTCGCCACGGAATTCATTTGGCAAAGGGTCTGAAAACCAGACAATACCAAATTGCATTTGTTTACAATCAGAGCGCCACTACGACAAAATATTGAAAGGTTTGAATCAAAAGCGCGGCCGAGCCCAGCAGTGTAAACGGACAAAATTGCGAGGCTCGGCCGCGCAATTGAGGTCGGGCTCGGCCCCGCACTCTAAACGGGGTCTAAGTCAATGCTCTAAACCTGTCATACTACATACACCTGTAAACGACGAAGGCACGTCCAGCAAAGAATGTCCCGGGATGAAAAGGTGTTCACGCGAGGTACAAAAGTATGACCATAGTTTTTATACATGTAACCAAAAGTGCTGTCTGACAAATCTATTCTGTGATGGTTCAGAAGACCAATAAAAATGACTGCAAATTCCGCTGTATACCAGATGATCGGGAGTTAAAGGACAAGTTCACCTTCATAAAGATAAGGATTGAGAGAATGCAGCAATATTAGTAGAAAACATCACTGAAAGTTTGAGGAAAATCGGACAATCCGTTCAAAAATTATGAATTTTTAAAATATTGTTCTGGAACCGCTGGATGAGGAGACTACTAAGGCTCGTGATGTCGTATGAGTACAACAGCATAAAGAAAATGTAAAGAAAATTCAACATATTTTCACTTTTTTCGCATAATAAAAGAGCACTTGACTCGCCTCTTTCTAAAGGCAATGGGAATAATATTACCCATAACATATGTTAGTAATGAGTAAAGGGAATGTGTACTTTTTTCAAAAGATGAAATTTTGTGAAATTCTCTTTATATTTTCCTATATTGTTGTACGCATCTGACATCATACACTGCAGTAGTCTTCTCATCCAGCGGTGACTGCACAAACACTTCCAAAATTCATAACTTTTGAACGTATTATCCGATTTTCCTCAAACTTTCAATGATGTGTTCTACTAATATTGCTACATTCTCTCAATCCTTATGTTAATGAAGGTGAACTTGTCTTTTAAAAACGTGGCGATTTGTTTGCTGAAAGCAAGGAAACAATAAGAAATCTATCAGCGCTCCTATACAGTGGAAACTCAGTGTAACGAAATCCTTGGGACCAAGACAATTTTGTTCTTTGTGTTAGATATTTTGTTACATCAGAACTTAATAAACAATACAAAACAAATGAAATAATTTCATTGGGACCCGAGAAATTAGTTCGTTATATCAAATTTGTTATAGAAAATTTGTTATATCAGATTTATATATATCGAGTTTCTTCTGGTCAAGCTTTTGCTCCGACTTATCAAATATAATGCATCAAGCACAACACACGGGATTCTATACGGCAAACACTCACATGCGCCAGTGAGGCCGTCCACAGCGGAGAAGAACCTCACGATCCCTGAAACTGCAACAGATTCTCAGTCAAGCCACAGACTTTGAAACGTTCAGCTCCAGCTTACAGGTCCTGAATGCCTTTTATGGCCCCATCCAGGGCGCTAAACATCAAAGGAATATAATAAGCCTAGGTGACGCGTATGGTAGCACAACCACTCTAGATTCTCCAACAAATGTGGAGCTGTATAGTCCATAATAATTATGCATAACAAATTTACGTATCGACACGCAACATGCTAAAACTGAACGGGGGGGGGGGGGGCAGGGTGCATGTGTAAATAACATCTAAATCTCAGTACAGTATGTACATTAAGTTTGTTGGAAAAAAAAAGAATTTTACTTATTGTGTCAATATTAAAGTTGGTGACACACGTACACCATAGTGGAGGCAAATAAACAATTTAGCTCCAACGTTCATAGTAAGTGAATTTAGCACGGTCTGCAACAAGCATACATAGTTATACACACCAGATTTATACAACCGTATTATAGCTTCTGCACCGTCTTTGCGTCTCATGACGAAATGTACACAAAAGGACGTGCCCTCATTTTGCTGCCCGCCGCTCCCCTCGTTTGTAAATATTATGTTAACATGAATGTGCGACTCTCAGCGCGAACCTCATAAACGGATATGTTTCCCCTTGGAGATCATTGCGTAATATGGTCAATTATCACGTGACCATGTTCATCCAATCACTGGCTGACCTCGGACACATCGATGTTATTGTTTACGAAAACAATACGTCCTCTCCTACCTAGAGCTGCGCAAAGTCCGGAATACGGCAAAAGCCAAAGAGTTGAAAAAAAAACAGATCAAGGTCAGCGCGGTGGTCAGTTATCGATCCGTGGAAAAATTAAAGAGAGAAGGGGGCATCTAATTAGACGATATGTGAGAAATAACGGTGTTATTCAAAGTAACATCTAATGTGGAAGCTATCAATATTGCAGTGAGTGTTAAAAGTCGTGTGGGCTCCAGTCCAGTTTCATGTAATCCTAACCCAATATAATTAGTTTCCGTGCGCGACATTTAACTACATAAAAACATTGGGAAAAACGTCGTTTATTTGCATGGACCCGAATTTCGCACAAATTTGTCCCATGGCTGGAATGGTTCACGTGAAACAGAAGCCACGCCATATCGCGTTGTAATCTTACCACGAAGTAGAGTCACCGCATTCTTATTCCCTTTGAAACCATGTTCGATGTCGCCACTACAAAATATCTTGTAAGTACTATATACGTGCCAAATTGGATCTGTTCCATAGAAAGGAAGACAACCGTTTCTTGTCTCATTCCATAATAACCAGCCTCTCTCTCTCTCTTTCTCTCTCAAAAAGAATGCATGCCTTTGATTCGGATTTACTTTTCGCAATCTCTACTTATCTATTATAGATATTGAGAGGTGCATATTGGCTAGTAGGGGGTATAGTCACGATCGAGGATGCACGAAAAGAAATTGGTCAAAGATTGCTGAAATAAAAATCAAAGTAAACTCGACTGTACAAGCGGGGATACTAATCTGACATAATGATTTATGAAGAATTACACATTTGAGGGTTATACCATATTAGTTTCATTTTTTCTTTCTTCAGAAAAGTGATAAGAGCCATGCTTTCTTTGTTTATTATGCCTAATATGTTTTATTCCATTGAATGATTTAGCGATGAGCACATCCTTACTTGAGCTCATAGAACCATGACGGTCATCGATTACTGAGGTGCCGGATGTCGAAAAGAAGAAGAAAGAGGAAATGACTGAAGTAGTTCTATATTTTTTTATTTGCTTGTTTGTTTAGTTGTTTGTTTGTTTGCTTTTTTCTCGAGGTTGGACACACCTCACCCAATATGGTTTTGATTGGCCAGTTTAATCATTATGCATGGATTGGATTACATACCAACGTTTCTCTGTGAACAACATGGACATGGCTTTTTAATAATGAGATGTTATTTTGTATCGATCCATCCATTCTTACATCGCCTCGTGCTTCGAGAAAAAAAAATCTGGTTAAATTACGTCACTTGAAAAATAAAATCGGGGGCCCGTTTCATAAAACTGTTATCAGTGACAACTGACACATTTCTATGACAAATTTTCTCTCAGCCAATCAGATGCAAGGATTTCAGTAGCTTGTCACATCTATGACAACTTGTCACTGGTGACAAGTTTTATGAAACGGGCCCCGGGTGTCCAAGAAAATAATACATCAAACACGTTCACAAGACACGTGCAACTCAGCACGTTATAATAACAGTCAGTTGGACCTCCATCTTTGAAACCTCCTTGATTTTACGCAGTGGGTGGACAATTTCAGTACATAGGGTATGCACACGATAAGCCAGGAGTAGAGAGATCCTGGCTGAAAGTCAAAATGTCGACCGTAATCAAGGTAATGATGGCGGCGTAGAGAAAATACACTGTTCTGTGAGAATATCAAGAACAACAACAAAAAAAGTATCGCTGTGTGCGGCACTTATACAGAGCCCGGGTGACCCATGCGTGCGTTTGGGAACTATTGCTGCACACCATGTTCTATCCCAGAAGATTTTCGTAACAAATTAACGATTTTGACAGGAAAACACCTTTCAAGGGAACATAAAGCAGGTTCTTGATTGTTAATATATGTATTTTTCATTTAATGCGATATCATCCGGTGTCAGTGACGAGGTGTAAAGGTGCAGTTGGCACACACTTGAAACCGTTAGCTGGTTGTGGGACTTCTCGTGTGTATCGTTGGTTGACCACCGACCAACGGTCAAGTCCGACCGTCATAATGGATGGCTCACGGGGTATACTGTTTATTGTTATTGTGTGTACCACTCCACGCGAGCCCGTGATTATGACCGCTGGTCAGCTAACAATGCCAAGTGGACGCTAACTGAACTTTCGCACCCGGCTGCTAGCATCGGATATCACCACATGAAATACATTACTGTCTGCCACGATAAAACTGTACGTGAACTTGTTGAATCCCTCTTCGGGCCCTAATAAAGCACCAAAATTAGATTGCTAGGTAAGAATTCGCGATCATACTATTTTAGCATGTACTTACCAAATTGTATTTGCTGTATGACTACCTCAGTTGATGACAACAGTGGAAATGTACAGATAAAACGTTTTCTCCAACGGCGGAACGCGGTAGTGCATAATACTCCTGTTCCGGTTTTTTTTTTTTTTTTTTCAATTTGGAATTTTTTCTCCTTGCTCTTATCGATTTACCCAGTTGCAACGGTACGACTTGTGTCAACCCTTTCACTCTGGTGTACTTCAGAGCGTGTTAGAGTGTGTGGGTGTGGCTTTGGTGTGGGATGATGTGCTCGCGACCGGTCGAAACCGGTCAAAATGTGTGTGACTATTATGGTTAACCCGTCACGTCAGGGAAGAATATCAGCGCACTCGCACAGATACTAAATTAATACATGTACCCTCTCTCTCTCTCTCTCTCTCTCTCTCGCCCTCTCTCTCTCTCAAACACAAACAATACTCACTCAGGCAACACTGACCTCTAAGCTGATTAGTGCTCAGGTTGAAAACTGCAGTCCAATTCAATTTGTCCGAAAACAATCACACTGTAAATATGATCAAACTCGGATGGAAAGCACTGAAATTAAAAAATTGTGAATTTTTTCTTATTTTCATGAAAAAAGTTTCTTCTACAGTTAGTATGAATAATTATGAAAATGAGTGAATTGATGGTGACATTGCCATAAAATTTGCTTTATTATAGTTTATACCTATACACATTTTTTTTAATTTAAGTTTTCTTTTTGTTCAAATGCAGTGTGCCCCTGCCTGAAATCTTGGTATATTCAGCTGATCATAATACTTTGATTTATTGGTCGATAGATTGATTGATTTCATGTCTACGTTTCTTTACCATAGACACCGAGTTTCAGATGTAAGAATTTTACTGGCCCGAACTGGCCTCTGTTATGCCGAGCCCTGATAATCCCTGTACAAGTATGTGATAAAAAAATAGTGGTATAGTGCTGATAAATATACACAGTACATTTTCTTCACCTATTGGGAGCGTAATACAATTGTGATAAACGATGAATGACAAGGGTTGTCGCATGATGACAGCTGGATTGTTGAAGCCACAACACAACCCAAACAACAGACAGGTTTATAAAGCTTAGAAGCTTCGAAAGCTTACAACTAATCCAGCTGGCATCCTGCGACATCCCTTGTCATAACTTGTCACGATTATACATACATACATATACACGCATACATACAAACACACACATAAACATATGTGTATATTTACATATATATATATAAAACATATATATATTTGCATATATATATATATATATATATATATATATGCACACACACACACACATATATATATATATATATATATATACATATATATATATACACACATATATGGGTATACTCGGTATGGAGGTCATTACTAATAGCTGAATAGTGATGTTATGCATCAAAATCTCCAATCTCTTATAAATAACTCCATTTTGAAATAACCCGCCAGATTCATGTATAATGTATGTTAAGCAAACAATTATTTTAATCTCTCTCAACCATTAAAAGCAAATATAAAAAAAAGTGTGTCCGTTTTTTATTTATTTATTTATTTTTTTGTAGGTCGCAAATATAGACTGGTTGTAGGAAGAAAACGAACGAACGAACGTGATAATAAAAAAGATAAGAGAATTGCAGAGCAATACTGTAGCAGTTATTTACAATCACACACCATAACAGGAAGTTCAGCCAGCTTTTAATCGGCTCGGTTGCTAAGCGACAGCTTTCCATATTTCAGTCAATGACATCACAGCATATGTTTTGGAATGCTCCAAATGTGATTTTCCGTTTCCTTACCATGCATGATCTAATTCAAGAGAGAAGGTATCCTGACTTCTTCTTTCGTCAATTTTCTTATCACCCCATCATCACTCGGGAGTTAAACGGGGCATTAAAGTCATGTGTCTTCTTTGTTATAAATGAAATGAGGACATATAGATCTTATTTTATTGATTTCCTAATTGATGTTATACTTACAGATCTGCTCTCTTTAACTCTTAAAATGTGTTGTCGGTCAAAGTTTTCTGTGGGGAAAGTCTACTTTTTCCATTACACAGTGGGCATGCATGTTTGTAGATTGACATAAATAATGTTATACAGTCTACCTTCATACCCTTATTTTACTTGGTACTGCGAGAATACTTCAGGTATTAATTGTATTTAAAAAAAAAAACTACTATCATACTATTTAAAAAAAGATGGGTAGAATATACGTAGGGACGATTACACACGCTAGCGAGCGCCAATAACTTGGTAGCTAGGGGTAATCCCCTTTCACCTCTTTTGCATCATGACATAAAGACCATTATCGTCATGGCAACTGTAACCATTCATATTTATCACTGCTTCTAGAAAATGGTATCGTTTAATAAGGATAACGTAGTTTATCATGAGGTGAACAAGCACACGTTTACATACATTGTATATGATGTGAATCAACTACAACCTAGGCAGGATTTGGAGCAGAGATACTAACGCCTGCTGTTGATGGTATTGTACGGGGACTCGTCAGGGGACGGGTTCTCGAAAGAGGTTAGTGTCTTCTGCGTGTCGCGGTGAACCGGGAAAAGCCAGGAGCGCATGACGCTGACGTAACGACTTCGGAAGTAGACGTTACCGTCGCCTTCCGCTCCCTTCTTGCCTGCCTGGTCTTGTTGACGGGCTCTTCGTACGGTGACGACGCAGAACGCTCCGAGGGCGACGATGAAGATGATGCCGATCAGGGTGGCGATGGTGCTGACGGATGCCACGAAGATGGTGTTGAAGGAGGAGGCACCGCGGACCGGGGGTTCAGTGGCGTCCACCTCGGTAGCCGTCTCGGTTGACTCGCGTTCGGCGACTTCTGTTGCGACGCTCTCACTCGCAGGCATAGACGTGTCATGCTGCTGCTGAGTTGCAGTCGCTGTTGTTGAACCGGTTTGTCGAGTCGTTTCCCGTCGACTGTGGGTACTTGATCTCGGGGTAGTGGCCGTACTGGTCTCCCTCAATGGTGGCGATGGCGTAGTGGGGGTTCCGGTCTCCCTCTGTACTTGCGCTGGGGTGGTGGTGGACGGGGCATTTGTTTCTTCTGGTAACAGAGTCGGCGTAGTTACGACACCTTTGGTTGACGTCTTGGTAGTCGACACATCAGTGGGCTCCACTTCCCTCGAGGTGGTAGTTTCCACAGGGGGCCTTGCAGACGAAGTTGGGGCTCGACTTGACTCGTCGTGAACAATAACCACCAAGGTCGCCTCTGCTGTTGCCTCGCCATTAGCTGCCCGTACTGTGCATCGGACGATGCCAGCATTTTGTCTGGATCCTCGGATGCGGAGGATGTTTGCCGACGCCGTGGTATCAATGACGATGTCTTCGCCGCTGTGCTGTTCAACGCCATTGATGAACCAGTGGTAGCTGCCTCGTGGTGCCGAAGATGCACTACAGATAAATGACGTCACCGATCCTGCTTCAACCTCTTCGAATGAGGGCGCCAGGAGAACCTGCGGGGGGTCGACGACCAGGCGGAATGGCCCCACGAACGATGACCTCGTGTCCGTCCACAGCGGATGCCTGGCGCGGCACTCGACCACCGCCCCGTCGTCGTTTTCGTCTGTAACCCACGCATAGACGAGGCGTCCAGACGCAACTACCAGAACCTCATCGTCCTTGATCAACTCGATCTCCGGAATAGGATATCCGCCATCGAGCTCGCACACGATCTCGATCGTTTCGCCCACCGCTATCAAACCCGTGACCGTACTCGTGATAGTTGGGTATTCTTCGGATGGGGCGGCGTGAACTTCCAGTTCGGCGGAGCGAGACAAGATTCCCGTCCCGTCAGAGAAGGCGACGCACTTATAGTTACCAACATCGTCCGGTTCGACGCCAGATATGATGAGATTGTACGAGGTTCCGTCGTAAAAAATGGAGTATCTGATCCATTAAAAACAAAAACAAACGACAAAAGTAACTTTTAGATTATACATCAGGGAATTGTAAATTGTGTCGTCAGATATGAAAATGCTGTTTAATGACTCTCATTCTCTCTCTCTCTCTCTCTCTCTCTCTAAATGTATGATTATATTCAAAATGTACTTCCAGACACTGCAAAGTCCCCCTCCCATATTCCTTTCTTATTCTTTTGTCTTAAACGGTTAAAGATGATTCATTCCTGTGATGCTCTTTGTTTGTATTATATACTGTATATGTACCTACGCATTTGTTTTGTTTATGAATATGTTAAAAAGAAATCATTTGAAGTGTGTCATGTTGCAGTCCGATTAATTCACCAACGTCTTTGATTCTAGCTGGTGTATAAGTATCCTAACACAGTGCAACATCCGGTCTATCTATACTTTTTCATATTTTATTGTGTGGGGCGTTAGTGCCTGTGAGTGCACTATACCTATTCGACTACATTATCATCTGTTGGGACACTGTATAGGAACAGTGAAAAATGCCTCACTGAAGTCAGTCATGAGTATAGCATATAACAAGCCAGATTTTGGGGGCAAATAATGCACCCCTGATATAACCCGATATTTTCTTTTCTTTTTCATTAAGTAACGACAATAATTACAGCATTAATCATACCGTGAGCCGGGATTGTTCGCGACGATCTGCAGAGATTGGCTGATGACCACCGTGTCCCGAACCCACATAAACGTATCCGCCAGGCGGTTTAGCGAGCAGTAGAGGGTTACCGTTTCGCCCTGCAAGAGAGGAATATAATGTAGATGGACAAATCTATAGACATTATATTCATATATCTACATATTCATACATTTATATATTCATATGTTTATATATTCATATATCTATATCTATCTATACATATATATGTATATATATATATATATATATATATATATGAAACACGTAGTGACGTCGGTGCTGAGTGTGCAGTGGTTTTGGTATTTGTGGAATAAATCTCACTTTTTTGTATTTTTATGGAGTATATTGAGGGATATAATCCTCATACCTTGTTGGATAGCTTTTGAAGAAACACAAGGATGGTATTTTATGGATCATTTCAGTAGGATCTTGTAGATTTTCAAGGATTGTATTTTTCACCTGGGCATGGATTTTAGCAAGCAGAGCTTCAACACTGGTCCCATACATACACCCTCGCGTCAGTTTGAATCAAGAGGCCAGCTACCACACATTTGGATACTGCCCTTTTGAGCCTGTGATTTTGGCGGGAAGTCAGCTAATCCTGCCTTTGTGTTTTATTTGTGCGGGTGCATGGATACATACTGCAGCTCCTTGTTGGACAAGAGATTCAGGTTTTGTATCATTTGATTAGCTCATTTGAAGTGATTTGAAGTGATTTTATTTCGATGTTGTTGGTATTTACCATCTCATTTGACTTTGCCATGGTGTGACATGAGACTGAGAGTTGGATGAGACCTTACACCAGAGCTACATAGTCCCACTGGTATACAGCTTCAAACTACAGGACATCATCATGTCAGGCCTTGTAGTTTATCTCTTTTGGCTCTATTTGGCATCTACAATTGTCAACATCCATTACAACCATGTGATACTTAAAACTAGTGATAGTGTAGGAGAGAAGCAGGACTCCATCACTGCAAGACTGGTACAGCTACACCATACTTCTCATCCTTCATCTGCCACCAACAGTTGGCTCCAGGAAAGTCTCCACTTGTCAGCTTGTGCTCCAGGCTGTAAAGTAAGAGGATGCATTATTTCTGCTTCTGAACATGGTAAGAAACACAGCCTCCTGTATCTTACTTTCCTTATCCTTTCCATTGCCTCGGATGTCGAACTAAATCCTGGCCCAAGGATGCCCAAATATCCTTGCCAGATCTGTTCTCGAGCAGTTACATGGAAGCAACGCGGGGTAGCCTGTGATGACTGTGATGGATGGTATCATGCAGAATGCATGGGCATGTCAACACAGGTGTATGATGCCCTCCATGGGTCACAAGTGTCTTGGCATTGTGTCAAATGCGGCCTGCCACAGTTTTCCAGTAGCCTTTTTGAGCACACACATATCGATACATGTAACAGTTTTGAAGGACTGGATCTGCTGAATGATAAGACAGACATGAGTGACACACGCAACAGCACTTCCTCTTCCTCTTCAGCTACTACTAGTCTTGGTTCTCCGCAGCATTCATCTTCCCCTATGCACTGCAGGAAGCAGGCACCCAAGCAAGGTCAACAGCTGTGCAACATGAAAATACTCAATGTGAACTTCCAGAGTTTACGGAACAAGAAGGAGGAATTAGCAGTACTGATTGAATCAACTGAACCCAGTATCATCATTGGGACCGAAACTTGGCTGAACAGCTCGGTTTACACATCTGAGATCTTCCCTCCAAATTACAATGTTGTTCGAAAAGATCGGCAGGATGGGTATGGTGGCGTCCTGATTGCTCTACGACGTGACCTTGTGTATAACATCATCAAAGTATGTGATGAAGGTGAACAGGTCTACATCAAACTGTCATTTGGTAAAGGCATGAGTCTAATAGTGGGTGCAGTGTATCGCCCACCAGGCAGTGATGTACAGTATCTAGATAACATATGCTCTACGATCGAGGAACTATCTCTCCAGAATAAGAAGGCTGTCTTGTGGATAGGGGGCGACTTTAATCTGCCCGACATCAATTGGGAAGACCTGAGTGTCAGTGGCCACAGCAATCCAGTTCCTCTCAACAACAGGTTTCTGGACATGATCGAGAACTGCAACATGCAGCAGATGGTTTCCTCGCCAACACGTGGGGACAGCATACTTGATCTCTTCCTAACCAACAGGCCGTCGCTTATCAACAAATGCACTCTGCTACCAGGACTTGGAGATCATGACATTGTCAGCATTGATTCTGATGTATCTGCAAAACGATGCAAGCCACTGAAGAGGAAGATATACCTGTGGAAAAAGGCCCATCTTTCTGACATGAAAAGGGACTGCCAACAGTTTCAGCAAGATTTCCTGAGCAAATATTGTGAACAGAGCTCGGTACATGAGATGTGGATTTCTTTCAAGACCAGCCTGCTGAACATGTTGGATACCCATGTACCTGCAAAAACAACATCTGGTCGATTTGGGCAGCCCTGGGTTACAAGAGCAGTTAAACGTTTGTCTAGAAGAAAACAGAAGGCTTTCAATCGTGCTAAAGCAACTGGCAGACAGCAGGACTTCTGTAAATACCGGGAAATCAAGAAATCGTCCCGTGCTGTTTGCAGACAGGCTTACAATGAGTACATCAGTAACATTATAAGTCCTGACTCCTCTGCAAACCCCAAAAGATTTTGGAGTTTTGTCAATAGTAAAAGGAATGACAGCGCTGGAGTAGCTTCTCTGAAAGACATCCAAGGGAAGATACACTCAGATAGCACCAAGAAGGCCAACATTCTCAATCAACAATTCACATCTGTGTTCAACAATGATGAGGATTTGTCAACCATGAAAGACAAGGGACCAAGTCCATTTCCAGACATGAACAACATTCAGATATCTCAAGCTGGTGTCTTCAAGCTACTTTCTACCCTCCAGATACATGAGGCTACTGGACCAGACAGACTCCCTGCTCAACTGCTGAAGGAGCTATCTTCGGAAATAACACCGGTTTTGAGTTTGTTATTCCAGGCATCTCTAACTCAGGGAGACGTTCCTGAGGACTGGATGAAAGCTGATGTCGTTCCAATATTCAAAAAGGGTGAGAGGTGCAAAGCAGTCAATTGCCGTCCAGTGTCACTTACCTCTATTGTCTGCAAAACTTTGGAACACATTGTCTGCAGCAGTATTTTAGATCACCTTGACAGCCACCAGATTCTTTCTGAAACTCAACATGGTTTCCGGAAGAGGCGATCTTGCACATCTCAGCTGCTTCTCACCATTCATGACCTCTCCAGTGGCATTGATTCAAGGAACCAGATAGACGTGATCCTGTTAGATCTCTCGAAGGCTTTTGACATGGTCCCGCATGGAAGACTCCTACACAAGATCCAGTTCTATGGAATCCGAGGTAACATCCACAACTGGATTAAGGAATTCCTTACTGGCCGATCACAAAGGGTAGTGCTAGATGGATGCACATCTCATACCTCTTCTGTGCCATCAGGCGTCCCGCAAGGGAGTGTCATTGGACCCCTCCTCTTCCTACTGTACATCAATGATCTTCCCGATTGCATATCATCTGGGTCAACGGTAAGATTATTTGCTGACGACTGCATCTTGTACAGGAAGGTGGCAAGTAAGGAGGAAGCGGATTGCTTGCAAAAGGATTTAGAGGCAATTCAAGAATGGGAGGCAGACTGGCTAATGCAACTTCACCCGCAAAAGTGTCAGGTCATGCATGTCTCCAATAAAAGAGCATCATCCAGAACCTCCTTTCCATACTTCATTCATGGAGAGCGTCTACAAGTCTCAGAAACTGCAAAGTACTTGGGGGTTAACATCCAAAACAACATGAAATGGAATCACCATGTAAATGCCACCACCAAGAAAGCCAACTCAGTACGGGGCTTCTTGCAGAGAAATGTGAGAGCCTGCCCACCAAAGACAAAGGCATTACTATACAAGACCCTAGTTCGCCCTGTGTTGGAATATGCCTCGGCAGTCTGGGACCCATCCTCACAAGAGAACATCAGGAAACTGGAGATGGTGCAACGCCGATGTGCACGTTTCGTCCTAGGTGACTACCACAGAGAAAGTAGTGTTACTGCCATGCTCAATAAACTACAGTGGGGCACTCTTCAAGAAAGGAGAGCACAGCAAAGAGTGCACATGATGTATAGTATTCTTAATGGTCTGGTAGATCTTCCAGTCACCTACTTCATACCAGTTGCAGGACCGTCAACACGCGGAAACCCACATAAGCTTCAAGTTCCATTTGCCAGAACTCACTTGTTTCAGTCCACGTTCTATCCAGATGCTATTCGTCTGTGGAATTCCCTACCACCTTCCACCATTAGCTGCACCTCCTTGGAGAGCTTCAAGAAGGAGGTGCAACTTGTAAAGCTCCGATGAGCTCTCATCTTGTTTTTTAGCTGCACATAGAAATTTTTGTAGAGGTTTTTTACCTGCACACTGTACACCCAGCACTTGACAAGCACAAGGTACGATAATACGCCAGAGGCGGACTGTACCAGACTGGAAGAAGAAGAAGAAGATATATATGTATATATGTATATATGTATATATATATATATATATATATATATATATATATATCAAATATATATATTTACATGTATCTATATACCTACATGTTTATATATTCACATATTCACATACCATGGGAAATGGTTGTATCAATTGTGATAAGTGCAATTGCGGCAATGCGCAATTTCCTACCGTTATGAATTTAAATATTAAGTGTGATGTAATTGCACTGTAACGATGAATTGTACTTGCATGGAATAAATGTTCGGGTGTTTATGAAGATTTGTCTTACTTGATCACGTCCATGCCGTACATGCTCCTGCGTGCAATATTGCGACTTATATTTCTTGGTCGAAAAATGATGATATTGATAATAATGATAATACAGAGAAAACAGTAGCTTACAAGAGTGATTCTAATTGTGCCATTGATACCGAAATGCATCAGTTTTGTATTAAGCTTCGACTTGAAGTGGATGGCCAAGCGAAACAATAGGCCTATCTTTATCACGTCTGTACGATAAGGAAACTCTGAAAGAGGTTTTATCCGTACACTGTGGGCTGTGCCAAGAAATTGGAGGACATCATTTTATCAGCCGCGTAAACGTACGTGTATCGTTAACATTTACTAAAGTTGCTGATAAAGTGAATAGGTACAAAATAAACGAGCAACGCACAATAGCCGCAGTGTAGTTGAAAGGTTTAACAATAGAAACTGGACGTTGTTGCGAGCACCAAGTTTCCCATTCTGTGGAAAACACCTATTGATCACGGGTACTCGTGCAGTAATCTGTTTACCCCTGACTTTTATACATGTAGCTTTAAAGGGATGGTACAGTATTGGTGGAGATGAGAATTTGGCTTTTAATTTTTTGCGAGATACCAAGAAAACACTTATGATATAGCACAGAGCATACCATTTTAAGAGGAATTCAAAGTTTATTTGATGAATATCGAGTTTGGAATAACTGAAACATCCAAAAACAAAGTGAAATAAAGCAATCGTAATAAAGGGTGGCTCCCACACTTTATTAGAGTCGCTCTTTTTTGGATATCTCAGCCATTTCAAAACCAGTTTTCATCAAATAAACGTTGAATTCCTCATAGAATTACATGTTCTTTCATATTTCATAAGAGGTTTCTCATTATCTCACCTAAAAATGTTAGAAACCTGAAATTAGGTCTCAACCAAAAGTGTAGGTTCCCTTTAAGTGTGCTGGCGCTTCGTCTTTTATGAAAAAAAAACCAACAAAATATCCGAAGGTGACAAGAAAAAAAAAAATCCTCCTCAAAATACAACAACAAACCACAAGTATCCAAGTAAATCCTCTATTATGCGGGCTATTTCCGAACGTGCGAAGATAAACCGACTGTAACCGGCCAGCAAACACAAGAGCTATACATTGTAGTATCCACAAAACAGAGTACTGCATTTATGAATGAAAATACATATGATATCAATGACAAATTAGCACAGAAAGTAGGGTTCTCGTAGTCTAGCAGTCCGGAGGTCTTGCGTTCGAAACCCGATGGAATCCTATTTTCATTGCTCATTTTTCATTTATATCAATCTGTCTGGATGTTTCCCTTTGTTTGCATTTAAAGAGTGAAAGAAATAAAGATAAGAATAGTGTGTAGGACCACGATAACTGAGCTCATATCTGTAAGATTTAATTCACTTAGAATTTGGAATTTCACTTTTTTTTTTCAATTTCAATTGGAATTTCATTTGGCCTAAAATGATTGCTCACAATGACAATTGCAACTCCATTCACCTACCTGTTTGAAAGGATGGTACATTTTCTGTTGGGATCGGGGGTTCAGTTTTTAACCTTTAGTGAGATAATTAGAAATCATTTACGAAATATGAAAGAGCATACATTACGATTTCTACGAGGTATTCAAAGGTTATTGTTGAGAGTTGGTTTTGAAATAACTGAGATATTCGAAAACAAAGTAAAGTGACGTGGTTCCTGATAAAACATGAATCCCACCTTTTTATCAAGACCGCTTTGTTTCTAGATATCTCAGCCTTTTCAAAACCAATTTGCATAAAATGAACCTTGAATTCTTCTTAAACTTGCACGCTCTTTCATATTTCATGACATGTTACTTAGTATCTCACAAAGCAAGCTGGAAATCTGAAGCCCAATCACAACCAAAACTGTGCCATTCTTGGTCTCAAAATAATTGCGCGAATAGGACGAGGTTTTGTGAACAGAAATCTACGCTACGCACAAATGCCATTCAGCCTGTCAAAAATGAACAGTATACAGGTACACAATCCCATGTACAATATGGAAGTTGCAAATTTGTGTGCGCATGAAATATGATAAAATATACAGAAAGGAACCTGGCTCTTTATCTTATTTATTTCATTTATTTATTAAAGTGTATATATTATTTTTTGGCTTTACATTATCTTGCGGCATTCAGTTGTACAAAACCGTTTTCCATGTTAAACTGCAGTTTTGCGTGGATTTGTACATAGTACAAGGATGCGTCCATAGATTTCAAGTTATAATCAAGTTATACGTTATATGAGTACAATGAAAGAGTGAATCAAACAATAATACATATCATGAGAATACAAAGTCAAAAAAATGATTATCATAATATAGCTGAAGAGGGAAGAAACTGTGATGGTATTGCACATTTTTCAAGTTAATCTCAAACAGTTAATGAACTCAACATTTACATGTGTAACTATGAACTTCCTCTACAAGGATTAGATCCAGCCGGTTTTAATGGATGGCAGGAGTTCCTTCTTGATGCTCCCCTTCCCTTTACTTTGTCATACCACTCTATACCCTATCCTATATATACCCTTGTTGGAAAATGCAATGATGCACACTGGGTTGATAAGATAGACTTGAGGGTGGCAACGTGGCCGTTTTGACTGAGTGAGGGCAACAATAAATTTGTGTAATTATAAAATTTATGTGGTTGGAAAAAAATATATATATACTATGATAAAATTTGAAATTGTAAATAGATACTTATTTAAATCATAGGAAAAAATAGAGATTATATAGTCTGGCAAAAATAGTCAAAATTATGACTGATTGCCATTAAACCCAAAACAACAACAGCAATGATGCACACTGTCCCCAGAGTTCTGTGGTCCCCACCACTTGCCCAATGTGGTATGTGCGTGCATCCGGTAGTAAGCTAACAAGGGTATAGAGGTATAGTAGAGTGGTAGTGTCTGTATAGTGTGTGTAGTAGTGTGTGTGTGTGCGGTGTGTGTGAGGGGGGGGGGGGGCTACATAAGGATCTCTTTTATGCTAAAGAACAATAGTTATATGGTACTGCATAGATGCATGGTAAGTCAGTAGCCGATATCTACTATCAGGTATACGTAGGTACAATATAGGTATAGAAAATACCCACTCCTGGGTTCTGAGACACTTCTTTATACTAAGTATAGTCGAATTTATGAAAAAACTTGCCACGTCATACATTTGATTGTACACCATGATATCAATCTCATTCGGTCCTCTTCTCTCTTGTTTCTCCAAACTTACTCTTCGACGAGAGAGCAGTGTAAGTATAAATTATGTTGATATTGTCGATTTGTTTTCAGGAAGGGCATTATAATAAAAACGATTAATTTCAACCCACTTTACTCATGAAGTATTCACAATTCTACATCATAACAACTACATGCAGTCACAAAATGTACATAAGTTAACACGGATCTGTATAACAAGTGTACAAAATGTAAGTAAGTAACAAGCGATATTATCATATCTTATACTTTATTGTTGTTGATGATAAAAAGGAAACTAGCTATATACATTGTAGGTATATGCGCACAGAAATGCATATGTGTCTTGTTATCATGAACATGGTTTGTCTGTCTGTTTGTTTGTTTGTTTTTTGTAAACCTTTTATATTTGTAGTAATCAACTTCATCAAGCTCCTTCTGTACTATCTCTACTATCTTACCTGCACAGCTGTGGTATCCCTTGGTTCGACAAGGAATCCAAAAGATGTGTCGGCCGACGTCATCGAAGCCATGAAAGTAGTCAGGAGGCATACGATCGCCACGGCCGCCTTCTTCGCAAACGTCATGATTGGTTTAAAATCCCTCAGACGCGCCCAGATATCAAACGGAATGACTCTCTTCAGATCAAGAAATGTGCTCCTTGCTGTGTATGTTTCTGTGGTAACATATAAGGGTATCCTAACTCAGCCAATGAGAGTATTATATCTCCCTGGTGGCATTATCATCGGGAGGATGATAATATGGAAGCTGAAGATTTGGGAGATCGTCGGAATGCGATCTGACCAAACCCTGTCCCAGATACACATGGGGCAAGAACTACTACACTGCACAGTGCGAGGCGCTGCTCAGTGAAACGTAGTACCTTTTTCAAACTTCTTCTTGCAACAAATGCATTCTTAGGGCGTGCCCAAGGGCTCCATTGAAGTGGGACCGCAATTTGGTTGCAGCTGACAAAAGGCAAAGTTACGTAATGGAACAAAAGGAGATTTTATAAAGACCACTGGTTACGTTTTACTCTGTTTTTGACGGAGAGCGTCGTCGTAAAATTCACCCTGTAACGCTAATCACGAGTTCGCTCTTTGTGTCCATCTAAGGTCCACTATACAGCCCTCTTGCCCTTTAGGATCATCCGTTCTTCAAACCAAGGAAGTACTAGGTCTAGTACATCCTAGATTGGAAGGTAACGCTAGAAATTATCATCACATAGGATGAAATGACACCCACAGGTCAGAATCTATGAAATTCCTGTTCATTGATACGTCTTCATTGTAACGTAACCAGGAAACGCTTGGGCGAGTTTGGAAGAGGAGCTACTCACACAGATAAAAGACGTCCTTCCAGTTATTTTAATCCTAATCTGCACAGATATGGTAAAGGAAAAGGACTGAGCTATCAATTTGGTGTATATCTTGATGCACACTGGAGCAGTTTGTTTGTTTTCATTTTTCATCTGACAAGTTGGCTAGATATCCCATATAATAGTCAGCTGCACTAGCTGGTCTTCCATGGGACAGTCACCTTCATTAACATAAGGATTGAGAGAATGTAGCAATATTTGTAGAACACATCATTGAAAGTTTGAGGAAAATTGGACAATCCGTTCAAAGTTATGAATTTTTGAAGTTTTTGTGCAGTCACCGCTGGATGAGAAGACTACTGCAGTGTATGATGTCACATGTGTACAACAATATAAGGAAAATGTAAAGAGAATTTCAGAAAATTTCATCTTTTGAAAAAAGTGCACATTCCCTTGACTCGTTACTGACATATGTTATGGATAATATTATTCCCATTGCCTTTAGAAAGAGGCAAGTCAAGTGCTCTTTTATGCGAAAAAAGTGAAAATATGTTGAATTTTCTTTATACTGTTGTACTCATGTGACATCACAAGCCTTAGTAGTCTCCTCATCCAGCGGTTCCAACACAAGAATTTTAAAAATTCATAACTTTTGCATCGATTGTCCAATTTTCTTCAAACTTTCACTAATGTGTTCTACTAATATGCTGCATTCTCTCAATCTTTATGTTTATGAAGGTGAACTTGTCCTTTAAGACGGACCACATCAGAACTTTAAAAGCAGTATGATACTCGCTTTCTATCAGAATGTATATATCAAGTATAGGCTTTCAACGTATTTCAGTTGTCCTTTGTAACATTACAGGTATTTATACATCCGTAATTCAAAGTCACTAAAAACATGCTGTTGTGACACAACAAAGCGTTGAGTTTTATTATTGCATAATATTATGACTGTATAAATTATAATTTGAAGTGGAAACATGTGATTCAAAGACTTTAGTTCCAGTAAGGCCAAGCACAAAGTCATGACAGACACAAACACTTTTTTTTTCAGTAATCATTATTTTGGTCTTGATTTATACAATTTTACATAAGAAAGCATTCATCTTTGATGTACGCAAAAATGATTAATCAAACTAAAAAATATTAGTCGGTACACAACTCGAGAGTCATAACATACATTTTAAATTTATAAACAAACTTACTTGTACGCACACACACACACACACACACACACAAAACAACAACCCTGACCTACCTACACGTAATCACCTACAAATATGCCGACAAAATGACATCACAGATTTCAAATCAGTTTTCTAATATACTATTATAATTATGTGAAGAATCATTATTACAACAACTGCATAACCGTCAGTTTTGCTACGTAGTTAAGTCTGCTCTATGTTGAATACGAGTAATCTGGATAATTGCTGCATTATAGACCCATAATGGACACCATATCAAGAGTCTGTCTTTACATTTGAAAAGAAGGATATCATCCGAGATATACCAATCATTGCTAAAATTGCTGAACATAAAAAGAAAATTGCCACATATAGGGAATTACATAATTCCTGTAGTTCTAACATCAGCAAAGGGGAAGAAAAAGAATCAAGACATTTTGTTTTGACTTGATAAAATTAGTATATTATGTATTCATAACGATTTCACAACATGCGACAATATTGTTGATTAATATCCTATTCAGAGGCTATATTGAAAGTATTGCTGTATACTGATCAATAACATAAAATAATCACTAAAATATCCTATAATGCATACTAAAAATGCAAAAAAAAAATAGAAAGGGAGCTAAGAGAAAATCACTAGTACATCTAGAAATATATAGCAATTCTGATTTCTGGGCACATCACGGTTATATACTATTAATGAATTAAAAATAATTCAACAATACTGATATAACTGGGTACGGAGTTCAAATAATACTTGTACCCAAAAAAAATCTGTTATACATTGATGTACATAAAATGGGGAAACAAAGGTATCGTATAGGACTTTCGTTCATATTCAATATCGTGATAAATACAATTTTGCATAATTAAGAAAGTTGTCAAAATGAGAGTAATGATGCTGGTACCTTCAAGGGAACAATAGTCCATTATCTTCAGTTGCTAAGGGGTTAAATTATCAAAGACAATAACTCTGCAGAAGAAGTTCACCAACGTGGTACTTCCAATATGATTGCTTGGACAAAATACTCAAGAGAATACATGTGCATTCAAAATTTTAAAGCTTACATTCGTAGTAGCACTGCTCATTCTCATATAACAAGCATGTCTATCTTAATCTTTATCCAACCCTATGCAGTCTTGAAGAATATTGAGGATGACTTGTAAATGCTGGTCCTATGTGCACAATATGTTTGCAGAGTACCTGGGAGTGTTTAGTGTCTGAAAGTGCGTAAATTGTGCTCTACTCAGCTCTTCCGTCCGATAACGATAGAGGGCGTTTGTTTGCTATTTTGTTTCTCGAGAGACATATACGAGGACAATATATTTTTCCCTTGGTTGTAATTCAGACGATTGAACGTCACAACAGGCATCATCACTCCCTAGCACGACGGGGAGTCTTAAAATCACTGCTGATGGTTCGGCACATGGCCATTATAACGTATTTCGCAAACTTTCAAAAAAAAAATAATTCTTTAATCGAATTTCGTTCAATTTCATATCACAGAAACAGAAACGTTCACAGAAACAAAAACAAAACATTATACAAAGACAAACTGCATTATACACAAACATTGTACAAAATAACGTCAATCTTACACAATAAGGACAAAATGCAGTAACACCAGCATTGTGCAAACTAATGTCAAACTTACATTATAACTCTTTTAACCAAGGAAACGAAATCCTCTTCTTTTTTTTAAACACATATTCTCGCAAAACGGGAACAGAATAGCTGATTTGTTAAAATACAAAAGGGGGCATATTTCATTGCTTCTCGAAAGAAAAAAAAGAGAGAAAAAACGAGGCCATTTGCGAGAAACATGCACACATGCACACACACACACACACGCACACACACACACACGCACACACACACACACACACACACACACACACACACGCACACACACACACACACACACACACACACACACACACACACAACGCCACACGCACTCCCCCCCCCCCCCACGCCGTGCCTTCAGCCCTCCGGTGTCAGGTTTTATTCACACTAGAATAACTCTGCCATGTAAATTGCCATTTTCTTTCTCATACAATAAGATAAATCCTAATCATAATGTGGAAATGATGTGGAATTGGTAGAAGCAATAGAGAAAAAAAAAACGACAACGATGTGACAATAACTTGCAGATACGGCAAAATCAAGACAGAAAAAGAAAATCACGTATCATCCTCGGTATACATCATTATATTCCCACTTTAACAAATGCATTCCAACTGTTCCTCTTTTACTCGCTATCTTATTTTCTTCTTCTTTACACATCTTATAATACTTCATAACATCATTAAAATTTGGTACCTCCCCTTCTGATCTCGCTAAATATAAAATATATTTAATCATCAATATAATTGTATTCCATCCTTTGACTTTTAGCGAGTTTCCGGATATACCTGTATAAACAACTTCCCAATTCATGTTTCCTGATTCTTCTAAATTCAATTTCTGGACAATATTTTGCCACAATTCCTGCGCTTTAATACACTCCCAAAATAAATGTGAATATGTCTCAGTGCTCTTTTTGCAGAAAGAGCAGAGATCATCCGAAACAAACCCAAATCTCAACAGATTAACTTTTGTATAAAGTGCACCATGAAGAAGTTTAAACTGAAATTCCCTAAGCTTTGGGATAAGAGTTGTGATTCTGGGTCGGAGAAAAATATCTTGGGTTACTTTTGGAGAGAAGGCGAAATTACTCTGTTGTTCTCGTACTTCCAATGTACAGTATATAACTGTTGTAGATCAGTTAAAAAATACGTGTTAATCTTTCTCGAAGGTATGTCACCAATCCTAATTTCTTTTCCATGTAATTTTAACCAAATATCATACACTTGAAAAGGTTTAGTACTGACCCATGACAAACTAAACTGTCCACTTTTCAAAATTACATCACAACTCCTACAAACATATTCAATTCACTGCATAACCCTGCTTTTTGAAAATAAATAATCGGCCGTATGCCTTTTCCATCAAACGAATGACATAATCTATAAATATTTTTCCTGATAAGAGTTTCATTATATATCATTTTACATTTAAATAAAAAAATATTATCAAATACTATTTGATTCATATGCCCCTCTTCTAAAACACACACACACACACACACACACAGACACACACACACACACACAAAATTACAACATCAGAAAAGCGGTGGAAAAAGAAGAATCCCACTTTGTATTTAACCACTTAATTGGTTATAATAACCTATTACATAAAATCACATTACTTTGAAATTCACAAATTGGACTCGACGTGAATGTGAGACGCAAAATCATTATATAGCGCCACCTAGAAGATACCAGTCACTTACAGAGATCCCCTCCAAAGCAAGTATATGGCGTTGTGTGTGTTCGTGAGCTGTTTACATCATACCTATCACTCTCTTTCATAAATTTAGAACACTTCTGCATTATTGATCATCATTATTGCATTTACTACTCGTTCTAATGACACTACTACCAGTGGCAGATCCAGAGGGGGCGTACCGGGCGCGCACCCCCTCTTTATTTTTTTTTAAAACAAAAGGTATAAACAGAAAATGGAGGGGGGGGGGGGGGAGGGGCGTGCACCCCCGTTTAATTTTGTAAAGGCGCCTCCCTTTACAAATTTCTTGGACCCCCCCCCCCCCCCCCCACTATTGTTGCTGTCAGGGCATTGTTATGATTATGGCTGTAGATCATCGGTGATACTGCAGTTTTCATTCCATTATGATTACCTTGACTACAGACAGGATATTACCTTCAATTTGGAAATTTGTGTCTATTATTTATTATCAAGTGCGCAAAAGTCAATCAATCATTCCATCAATCAAACAATCAAACAAACAAACAAACAAACGAACAAATAAACAAACCCCCTCTTATCAAGAATACCAGTAGTCAACTCAGAATTACTTTCTATTCTACCTATCCTTGTCTGAGTCTTTGAAGGTTTCCTTGCGGAATGGTTGATGGCAGATGTATTTGTTTGTATAAATTTTGTGTTTGTGTATATTTTATTCTATCATCATCAGTCCCTGATTGTATGAAATCTTTGTGTACAGGGTCCCATGGAAGACCAGAAGTGACTGTCATTGTCACTACTGAAAATGGGCTACCCTCCGTATGTATTTTTTTTCTTTACTGACCTTTATGTATGAAATGTGTTGATTTTTTAGTACGGAAATAAAACAAACAAACAAACAATGTCTTGTCTCAGGACTGATCCACAGCAATTCAGAAATATGAAGTGCAGCTTTGTTGAATGGGAATCTCACTGGCTTGAAGACCAGGTAGTGACCCGATGGTGACTCGAGTATCGTTGGTCGCGAAGTAGTCGCGGAGACGTCTCCGCGAAGTCCACTGGAAACAAGCCTGGTCTCCGTCGAGCCACGAGAGAATCGAACGTGTTCGATATTTCGGAGACTTCTCGACGTCTCCGCAACGTCTCCTTAAAATTGGTATGGTCGCGACGTCTCCGAGACCACTCCTAAAGCCGGCAAAAGCCCGCCGCACACTATACGACTGACAGACTTTGAATCTGAAATATTAAACAAGCGTCTTTATTCTGAGTCTATCTCGATTTATTTCGTATTGTGTGCGGCAGGCTTTAGTCGCGACCAATTCGTGGAGACTAATTGTCCGCGAGTCTCCGAGACGAGTCTTCGCGACCGTATACGGAGACTCATTGCCGACCGACCGGTCACGGGAGACTTCGCGGAGACGTTCCCGCGACTGAGAAAACATCTTGACGTTGCCATATTTCCTTACTTGTAAAGTTTTTTTTTTTTTTTTTTAAGTCGGCCTGGAGTCAATTTCTTGATGAAAGCAAGCGGCGTATCAATACATAATCAATACATAAGTAGTATACCCACGCTTAATTGCAGATTTGTCTATAATCATTTATTTCCTTCCCTGCATATGCAAATTCATGTGATCAAGCAGTACATGTGAGTGGAACACATCTAGCTGCTATTACCATTTTTGTCGTTGTAAGTGCGTTTCTTGAAACAAGTGTGTGTATATTGTAAGGGCATTACTGGATCAAATCAACTACATAAGTTGATGATACAGGGACAAAATTTATAGGGAATCCTGGTCATAAAATCTCCTTTTGGACATTTTAAACTCCTGCCGAAATCCATAAGCCCATGATAATCGTATCCTTTTCTCTTTTTTTTTGTAGATACATTTTTGTTTGTTTTGACAATAAAACATCGCATGAAAGTTTCTAACTTGGCCAATGTCTGATAATCATTCCCCTTTTTGGCACTGTACCAATCACGATTCACTTGCCAAAGCCGATGGCGTTCAGGTTTAAATCTATTCACTTTTTTTTTTTTTTCACAGAGCGTAGAAAAGAAATTCACAATTGTTATGAATTTCCCATATTGAACAATGAGCATGAAGAAGGCAAAGAGAAAAGAAATTTAGTTGTATGACACAAAACTGCAAGAGTATTGTAATATCAGTTTACAATATGAATAATGAGAATGACATATGCGATCTGTTGTTTGACAAGACAACAATCATATAATATGGGGTTATGGTTGTCAACATTTTCACGTAATGCCTGTGAGCATAAGCTTCACATCCCTAACCACTTCTTTTATCTGGCCATGTATTGACGTCATAATGCCGGTTTGGCATTCCAGAGACAACAGTGAAATCCTGTGTAATCATTGAAATAAAAACCGACACATCCTTCGATACTTATCTTGTGGTTTCCCCTTTGTGACACAGCCGTAAAATGGAGTAATGCGCTACTTATGGCACATTGCAAACATTTCCGCAATTATAGAATTTAAGAGTGCAGTGCTGTCATTATTTGTCATACTAGTACTAATAGTCAAATATTATAGTATATCAAATACTAGTATTTGATATACTAGTTTTTATAAGAAGTGTGCTTTGTTGGTGGATTAACTGTTATTTTTTCTTCAATTTTCAGTTTCAGTTTGAATTTCAATTTATTTCTGCATTTTTTTTTTCAAGAATACAATGTACAAATGATAATACACCAAAAACAAAGAGAGTTTGGTAAAATACGATCTTATGAGGAAAATCAATAAATTATTTAGATACAAAATACAGTGAATCGTTCCATTTTCTTTTCCATAACTTATGCCACGTTGCAGGGGCTGTCTCAATGAACATAGATTTTGCGCTCAGCCTCCTATGTCCAGCACGAACGTCATGGGATTCGTAATGCATGTACCACAATCATCATCATCATTTTTGATATAGTATTAACCGCTTTCTTTGCAATATTTCGCCAGGCTTCTTCTTTACTGTGTGCCACAACTTGATTTGAGAGAAGATCGCAAAAGTTAATTTTGCGGTTTGTTTTCCCAGATTTAGATATTGTTGCCATTTCTTTAACATCTTTTGTTGACTTGGTTGTCATTCATACTGTACGTTAAAGTTATGGTATGATTCTGAGTAAGATGAGGTTTCAGGTATCGAACTGCTTTGTGAGATAATGAGAAACCTCTTATGAAATATGAAATAGCGGTTAATTCTGAGAGCAATTCAGAGTTTAATTGATGAAAATTCATTTCAAAGTGGCTGAGATATCCATAAACAAAGATATCCTACAAAAGTAGGACCATCCTTTTATTAGCACCACTTTGTTTTAATTTGTTTTTGGATATCTCAGCCATTTAAAAACCAATCTTTATCAAATAAACTGTGGATTCTTCCTTGAATTGCATACTATTTGATTGATTTCTAATTAGTTCACAAAAAGTTCAAATCTGGATCTCCGATCTCAACCAAAACTATACCATCCCTTTAAATCGCTTGCATAAGCTGTCTCCCCTTCTTTCCTGTTTAGTAGCCAGATACTTAACTCTGCACAAATCTTCAAACTCTTCGCTTCTTTCTTAAAAAGACTCCTCTGCGCCAGCAATTCATGGTGACATAAAACTATGATGAAAAAAAAAATACGATCAACAACAAAACTGATATTTTCGTTTTTCCTTAGCACGCACATTCACTGCTTTAGGAAGCTATATGTTGTGTCTGTCACGTCGAATATCTTCCTCGATGCCTCCAACTTAATCCGTTATCTACGAGATTTTTAAATCCACATAGGCTTCGCGCGGTATCCACAATGTTCCTGTGTAGGTGTCGGGTCAGCGGAACGAGATGAATATCCTAGAACAGCAAAGTCAACAAAAATGTTGTTAAAATGCAAAATAAATGGATGGTGCTGTCGCGACGTAAGGATGTCTGTGCACGTCTACTGTGAATCACGGCATTAAAGTGTGGAGGCTTTATGGTAATAAACAAGCTCATTATCAGTCAAGTAATCACATACCATGTCCTAATTGGTGGGCAGAGCATTGGTATGGAGTCGTTATGTTGACTTTGCATTTTGACAGCCATTTATGACATACCGGAGCATCTATAGGAAGTGAATAATCTTCAGTCATACGACAACGCTAACTTCCTAGTAATACGTCGTCACGCACTCTGACCTCAACTGTTGCCGGTTAGACATTTCCGACGTTTGGAATGATAGCCCGTGATGTTGGTATTATGGTCTGATGGTTGTGTAAGTGATTTCGTCTCAGTTATGCAGAACGCCTTCGTCAAACCTGAAATCCACCCCCCCCCCCCCCTTGGGACGAAAATTAATGATAATGATATATGTACATATCTCATTGTAAATACAATATAACATTCAATTATACCATATTCATGCATATAATTATGTATGTATGTGTTTATGTGTGTATGTATGTATGTATGTATGTATGCATGTATGTATGTATGTTTGTATGTATGTATGTATGTATAATTATATGTATGTATGTATATGTATATGTATTTATGTATATGTATATGTATGTATGTATGTATATGTGTATGTATATATGTAAATTGATAGTATTGATAGAAATATCTTGGGTCTCTCCTCTCCCCGCCAATAAGTATTAGGTGACGGGTAAGAAATTCGGGCCGGTTTCTAATTCTAACTTCATCTACTGTCGATAGGATTATACCTCCGGAGAACAACATCGGTAAAAGAAATATTTTCAGTGTCAAAAACATTCTGCTAAAACAATGACTATGGCACATGCCTTCCTGTCTCACCATCAATCAGGTCAGAGAATTAGAAATATGTGGAAACATTTGAGTACATCGTATATTCCAAGTTCATCATCATGTGTGATGATGTCGCTGTCGTAACAGACTGGCTTCATCACGATAGTGCCGCTGTCCAGTAAGCAAGTAGGTGACGGATTCAAATCCTCCAAAGGCAAGTAATTATTTTCTTTACATAGATAATACATATCAAACTTGCCAGCACGGAAGATTAACAACAACAACAACAACAACAACAACAACAACAACACAGCACACTCATCTATCTTTCCCCTTTTTAATGATAGATGATATGAGCAAAAGTGGAAAGGAAAGCAAAGTCAAATTCCTCCTCCAGCAGGAATATCCTATTTCAATGCCTTATAAATCAAATACAAACAAGGTCCATTATTTGAGATTTTTCTGACATAATAAGAAACTGTCAATGTTATTTTATTAAGCTCTCTCACAACTTGTTTTTGTTTCTGTTTCTATGAACAAAGATAAATGCATCGATTTGTTTAACATCAGCTTTTGATCTGCACATCCAAGAGCGTAGTGCGGGCCCAACCCCGAGCTCTTATTAACTTTGGGGTCACTGGTTCGACGCCACCGGCAGCAGCTGTTACAACATGTACAAAGCAGTTTATTCTGACTGTCTAGTTCTTGTGAAGTTAACTTCAAACTGTCCGTCACATGTTTGCTTCCCTAGGAAAAAAAAACCATCACATGTTGAGACGTTAAGATAAATCGGAATTGTTTGATGAGCTATAGTTGATCTTGAAGGTAATGGACATTGCATGAATGTAGAGTAGAACCAAAATGAACAGAAAGTTGCGAGTCCATTAAAATTGCGCGTTGATTAAGGTTACGTGTCGTAGGTAACAATAGGGGGCAGCATAAAGACGGGTAAAAGTGCTTAATGTCATATAATTTTGTATTTTTGACATCTTAATCCCTGTAATATTATCGATGTCATTTTCACTTCCTTCATTTTGTACTTCTGAAATCTCTGCGTCTGGCACATTTAGATCTGACATCTGTACGAAAGATTAACTGGCTCCATGCTTTGTATTTTGTTCGTTGGATGTTAATTCCGTCTATGACGTCACACAAACTACCTTCTCCAGGGCTCTTGTGGGGGAATTTATTCTTTATTTCCCGTCTAAATCATTCCAAGATCGACGAATGAAAAAAAGCTGAACAAACAAACAAACACACGCACCTGAAAGTAGACCAAATGAAAGTAGCCGGTAACGTTGGACCCGGAAAAAGAATCTTTAAAACCGTGGTGTCAGTTACTGCTGTGATGGGTATACAAAAGTCACGTCAAATACAAATCGCTGGTTTCGGTGACAACTTTTCACGTTAAAGGTACTGTTTACCAATGGGAGCAGTGATTTTAACACTGTTCAAGTTATCACATTAAATGCACACGCGTAGGTTTGTTGTATCACAAAATGTCCTACCATATTATGACTTTGCGATAAAGCCTAAAATATATGGAGATATCATTGTTTCTGCTAAATAAACCATAACTGTAGACGGTTTATTTCAGAAACAATTTTATCATATCTATTGTTCACATTTTGTATATTTAACAATACCTAACATTGATTATCCTAACTAGAATTTCTAGACTGGCTGTTTCTGTCCCTGATTCACATTATTTTTAGAACTATTTTGAAGCACTAAACTGTTTTTTTTTAATCTGCTAATGGTAAATAGTGCCTTTAATGTCCTTGTATTCTTCGGAAACACACAACAATTTTCGACGAGACATTCAATGAAGGCTCAATGAAAAAGGGGGTACATACCAGGTCATGATGTAGCAATTTGTACGATATTGGGAACGCAAATGGGTCAGTGCGGATCACTTGTAAACACGTGGATCACTGGATCACCGAGGAATATGTCTTACTTGGCCTGATTGTCGAAGAAGATGGTCTATGTGGTTCTAAACATGCTTATGATATCATTGCACTTATATCAGAATTTCAGAATGATAGGCCTATATGAAATCACAAAATGAACTCCGGAATTCTAAATCGCATTTCGAAATCCAGTGTCAAGGTTTCCTCATGTTTAATGTGGCTCAATTTTCTTCTTCTTCTGTTTTACATCACAACTTGAATGTTAAGTGCGGTTCTTCCTACGTGACCGTTGATACCAAGAGACATTATTAACCACCTGTGACCTTCTTTTGCTTTTATTTGTTTCTTTGTGTTGCGTGGTTTTCTTTTTATTTGTGGCTACAGAAGAAGCGTTTACGTGATCATGAGCATGCAGTCACAGAACCAACGGGTTATTTTGATTCCGTTCTTCTTATTTCCATTTTTTTTTTACCACTCGCTCCGTCTTACTTGATACCTCTTGTATATTGTTTTATTGTTTTGAATGTTTTTGTTCATAATTATGGTCATATCAGTCAATAGCAATTTCATATATTAATACTTTCCAGCAAATGCATCTCTCTCTCTCTCTTAATATATATATATATATGAATTAAATAAATAAATAAATATACTATATATATATATATATATATATATATATATATATGTATATATATATATATATATATACATACATAAACATATACAGGTAGGCCTACATACAATTACGAAATATGATTATAAGAAAAAAAATGAAATAATTTGTATTCTTAATTCCGAATATGCATACATTAAGACCCCCTCGCAAACTACGGACTCTGATCGTGCAAACATGATGTGCACAATATGAGGGAGCTTCAAATTTGCGACGCGGACTTTAAGACGACGATTGCGTTGGCTGTTCTCCTGTCTCCACGCATCGTGTTGCAAAGTAGCTTTAGATTACGCGAGGACGCAGCCTACACAAAATAGAATGGCGCCCCATTATATGATCATTGCATTAAGTAGCTCGCTGCGTCGGGAATTTGGGTGGACGCTAAAATGGCCAAGAACCGAGCGCGTGAAAACTCAGACGACGCAAGATCGATTTTCATTAGCAGCTTTGGGCATGCGCAGTATATGTATATATATATATATATATATATATATATATATATATATATATATATATATATATATAACATATATATATATTTTTTTTTTCCTCCGAACGTTCGCGTTGCGAGAATCTAGAGCTCCCTTGTGCGCGCACATCACGAGCGCGAAACACCACGTCCCTTGTGGCCAGGGTCCAGTGTAGGATTATCACTCTGGGGCAGTGTCCTAGCCTTAAAGGTCCAGTTTACCTTTGGGAGCAGTGATTTCAAAAATGTTCAAGATATCACATTTGATGCATATGTGTAGGTCTGTTGTATCATAAAACATCCTACCATATGAAATACTTGCAATAAAACCTAAAATATAAGGAGATATCAGGGTTTTTCTCAGTAAACCGTAACTGTATACGGTTTAGTCTGGAAAGATTTTTATTATAACTATTGTTCACATTTTGTGTATTTAACAATATTTAACATCGATTATACAGATTCAAATTTTGACAGTGGTTGTTTCTATCCCTAACTCACATTTTAGAACTATTTTAAAGCACTAATGCTTTCATCTGCAAATGGTAAATTATGCCTTTAATTTTGATCCTAGGAATATGACAAAATAGAGTTGAGGGTTGAAAAGCTACATTATTTCTAAGCTGGAAAAATGCATCTTCAGCGGAAGACTAGCAGCTACAACCTGAGAGGGAAAAATTCAACTCAGGCTGGAGAGCGGCAGATTTTTTGAAAATGGTCCCAAATTAGAGGGAGAGTTGGAGTCTCTGATAAAGACACTCATCGACAAAGATCGAACTGCGATTGTCGTTAGTATAGTAATGTAAAAATTTGCGATTTAAAAAAAACACAGGAAGAAAGCGAGATCTTCAAGCAGACGTTATGTCAAACATTATGGAAATCTCAACCACACGCTTTCTCAATATAATGTGGTATTCCAACCCATGCAGAAAATATTCATCTATCATAACGTCTGCTCCATCATGTCCATGTTGCCAAAGTAACATTACCTTCATGAGCTGCAGCAGAGCGATAAATCAAGACTTCGGGTTTGATGAGTCATTTCCTTCTAAATGTATGCATGGGTATACAAGGTTTTGTGCTTAGTTTCACTGACCCTTTTGACTTTAGTAAGACAAAGGAGCTAGCTGAACTGTAAGGCCTATGTTTGACCGAAACTTTACCTGTCAAACCAAGACCCATATTTTTTTTTCTCCAAAAGATCTGAAATCTACTTCAGATTTGTGTATGGTAGGAGTCAGATACATGAAGCTACGTACTCTTCAAACGAGATGTAAATCTGTGTTTTGAAATGCAAGTAACTATTGAATAAAGAAAAGGGTGGACATGATAGCTGGTTCTGTACTTGGTCTACTACACTGTGTAAGCCATGTAAGCAGAGAATAATGTGTGGGCAAGTTAATGGTTGGATCATTTGAGTCAAAATTATCAAAAACTAACATAAAACGAAAGTAAGTGCTTGTGAGAGTAAGTAAACCATGACATCGGTTTAGCAATTTGTTTTAAAACAGTTGATAAGATATCAGGCTTGTGCTTGATGGCACAGATAGAGATGGGAATTAGATTAATCAACTAAAACAGACCTTTTTTTAAAAGTGGTGTCAGAAAGTTTGTGCAAGAAAAGAATTTTTCATGTGTCGAGGAAAATGCTGTTCTGCTGAAATTTTAATTTCAATTCGATTTCAATTATATCTTTGTATTTTCTCGTGGAAAATGCTTGAAATATAACAAAGTATGGTGATGCATAATGTATACCTTGGATAGACAATGGAAAAAAAAATACTATAATAGAACATGACGGTCGATGTGTCAGGGCTTCGAGCAAAGAAGAAATGCTACAGAGAAAGACAATAGCACCTATACTTTAGAAGCGAGCTTGTTAAAGCGTAGGTTCCAACAGAAGTCTATAGTGTGAAGAAGAAAAAAATGAGGAGCACTGGTGGTTAAAAACCAAGCTATTAAAGGAAAAAAAAATAATACTCGGATTACTCGTTGCCTTTTCGGGGATTCATTTTGTAGCAGTAATTTTGCGCTCCATCCCAAGGCTCGAATACAGTTCTATAAATATAAAAATCACAGCGTAACATTAAGATATAACAGGATAAAAGACAAGAAATAAGTTCTAACTTGTATATATATATATATATATATATATATATATATATATATATATATATATATATATATATATAACCATTCACGGAAATGAAAGTATGTGGCCTCTACTTTGTTCTTCCAAGCATTTGCATATAATGTGTCGCAATGAAATCATTTGCACTGAAGGTAACAATCAAGGACACCTCGAAACAGCTAACAACTAATATTCACACTGTCAGTACAAGGGCTTTAGATAGAACATATTTCGACAACTTATTGAGGTTGATTGTTCTAAGACAGACATTGTATACTTCAGGTTTTTACTATGTGATATAATTGGTAAGCCAGATAAAACAGTAATCTAAAAAAATATTGGCTTGTTTCTAGTCATCTTCTAACGTCTCGTGTGTCATATGTGTAGAAATGTACGGTTGACTATGTACTCGAATACAAAATTTAATGTCAGACAGGACTATGTATTGAAATATATCAATTGATGAACAAATGAATGAACAAATAAATTAAAGAACAGATAAATAGATAGATAAATTGATATGTGGATGTATAATTATATATGCACAAACACGAACCCACACAATCGCACGTACACACATGTATATGATATATGTATGCATATACAGTATATTATGTATATCTTTAACTAACATATTCACATATATCATATTCATGTACCAGCATATCATTTATATTTGTTTGCAAGTGTGTATAGTTATATGTACACGGAGGGATAACAATATCTCCAAGCAGCATTCAATGATCCAGACCAGACAGTTGGAGGAAAAAACATCTAAGCGAGCCAGATCGATCGAACACAACCCAAACACCATGGTGTTTGGACAAGTGGGAGGGAAGGAAGTGTGCTAAGTTCACGATAGGCGGGCTCTCCCCGTTTACTTGCCATTTGACAATGCCCTTGTCTTTTTCCTGATCAGTCTATCTATCAATCTCTCCTTCTCCGTTTCTTTCATTCTGTCATTCAGCCAGTTCATTCCTTCTTCAAGCCAGTTCATCCTTCTCCCTTTGTGGTTTTCCAGTATTGACTTACTACCGATTAGAACATTATACTGACTTATGATTGTATCCATATATAGCCACGGAGTGACAGGGGTATGCTCATTGGTGGGTTTGCTTATTCATATGTAAATCGCGTAGGCGTGTTCTTGGTTTATAGCTGCTTGGCTTCTTTAGACATACTTATGCGTTTTGCGTTACTTATACTTTTGATATAAAACTATGTAGGGCCTACATATACACTTTCATCCCTCTCCCTTAAAGCGCATAGAGACACCACGGTAGTGATATGCGCTATATAAGCACTGAGTTATATATATATATATATTTTTTTTTTCTGTAGATCAATACAACCACTGAATTTATGTAGGATTTAAAATCTGGCCTTGCACAAGGTTGTTCTTTTCATTCCTTACTTCAGATGCTTCCGGTATAGACGTAAATTCTTGGCATCAAATGGGAGCAGCGAATAAGAATGAAAACGTGGCGCCACGCAAAACTGCCACTTCGCTTTCTCCGTTCCTGTTTCTTCTCTGAGGTCTTCGCTATCATGGCTATAGCTGACGGCGCCACTCAACGTCAAACCTGTCCACTGCCGAGGGTTACCCTTCTACCCCCCTTCCATCTCTCCTCGTCTATCTGTCTGCCTGTCTTTCTCTTTATGTGTGTGTGTGTGTGTGTGTGTGTGTGTGTCTATCTGCCTTTCTGTGTCGCTTTCTCCCGCCTTGCGTTGTCTCTTGCAGGACTTTCCTCTCAAGTTTAGACCAAGCGATCTTATGACGCATATAACTTAGGATTAGGATTTTCTGCATTGAATGTTGATTATATATTACAAATGAGATACAGTCATTTCTTAATTGTTTTCAAGACAATCGAACATATAGTGTGTACATCCGAACATAACTGAGATATACGTGTAGAGACTAAAGGAAAGAATAAGAGAACACATCAATTGGGAACCACCTGGGACAAAGTGAATCCTTATGATCTGACTGAATTATGGCGCATTTATAGGGGAGTGTGAATGTAGAAGGCTGTCGTCAAATGAGCATATAGCTTGAAGATACGACAGCCTTGAATGAGAAGAAAAAAAAAAGAAAATGGGCAAAAGATACATCTTGTATACTTATCGGAAACAAAAAAACAAAACAAAAAACGAGACATTTGGGCATCACATTGCGACAACAAAGATTGTATAGACACTATGTACAGAGAACGAGGTGAGTGAGGCAGTGAGGTGAGTGCTGGTGCAAGTGAAAGAGCCCAGCAGGCGCGCGATGCCCTGAAAAGATCCTATATTCCAAATGAATATAAAACCTTGATACCACCCAAAGAACCTTGATTAGCACACCAACCATGCCTATACAGGCGAAACGTATAGCATTAGATAATTCATTTAGAATTGATTCAAACAAAAGCACAAAAGAGTGACGGAGTATAGGGATGATCAAAAGTATAAGTTACAAAAGGTTTCGACTACCTGAGTCATCTGACATGTTTTACCTACCGTGAGTGAAAATTGTAGAATTTGCGGTGTCTAAATCCATATGTTTGATTCAGACCGAAACTTGTGTTATTGTCTCGTTCATGTTAATACTTACAATACTGAAGGTAAACTAGCAGAACAGTGACCGCTCGTTCACACACAGTGAGGAAGAGAAAGAGTTAATGTCTACACTGCAAAGAGTACGGTGTTAAATATGAAACACCGAGCTGATGTTAAATTTCCGGTGCTTGTTTATGATGTTAGATTAACACCTCCGGGTGTCATTTCAAAATATAGGATTGTTGTTGTGTTTTGTTTTTGTTTTTGTTTTTTTTTCATAGGTTCTTACTGTTCTTCTTGTTGATTTTGGACTTCAACAAGACCATCAAGAATTTTCCGATAAAGTACTTGATTTTTGAAAAAAAAAGGTGTGAACACATCTGCACCACAGTAACACCAGTTGGTGTGGTCTTTGGACGGGTGTTATACCATTGGCATTAGCACCAGTAATATCAAATTAACACCATGCAGTGTCATTATTGAATTAACACCAGCGCAGTGTCAAAAATATCACCAGTTACAGTGTCAAATTAACACCACTAAGACGTGCCAGGTGAACACTTTTCAACACCATCAAAACATACTTTCAACATTTGTGGGTGTGGTCCTCTATTGACACTTGATTGGTGTAAGATTTGACACCCATGGTGTTAAATCTGACACTGATGTTTTATCCAGTGCAGTCACCAAAAGATTACCTCTGAACCACGATAGAAAACATAAGTTTTCTGTGTAGCTTGTTATCTTGAAAGATTCAGAGATTGTCACTTTTTGAAGAAAATGATGCATCGCTGAGAAAATGACATTTCAACTTCCACACTACCTTTTATTATTCAATGACAGCGAGCTTTTGCGCATTTGAAATTGCTGCACCGAAGAACGCAGTTGGCAACTTGCCAGATAGCCACGCACTTTTTCATACAAACAACTCCACATATACGTAGTAATACATCATCTATCTATCCCATACATTCAGCGAAATCGACATAATGGGAGTACCGTGTTAAAGTGGATAAGGCTCTAGATTTATAAACAGAGGATCTGAGGTTCAAATAATCCTGCCCCTACATCCTTGATATCCAAGATATGCTTTGCCCACAATGTCCCTCTCGACCCATGTATATACCAGGCAACTCAAGGGAGATAATAATGGCAGGGTCCTCTGGTGGAGCAGTGAGTGATAGTACTGAAGAAAACCTGGATAAATAAGACCACAGCCTCTTTTAACATAATTTTACAAAGTCAAAGAGAACTACAAGAAAAAAAAAAGTCACTTATTACACTCGGACTGCAGTCTATCATATTCATCATTTCCCAGTAATATTATTCATTCAGAAACGGGAAATGGGAGTCGGAAATGCGCTGAATCCACTTACGTAACATTACAGATTCGGAAAAAAAAATCACGACTCATTGTAACAGCACCAACAATGCTTCAACTTATTCTTCATCCTTTCACTCCTTCAAACCATTTGAGCCAATCACTTAATCGCCATCACCGGGTAAGCGGTTTTAACTATTAAAAGGTTAGATAATGGGAAACAAAGTTCATATCATAGATTGTAACAAAATGATTTATAGGACAGTCATACAACCAAAGTCATATCATTATTCAATCATTCGATAAGGGATAAAACTGCCATAGCTGCTTTGCGTGCCTCCAACCATAAGAAAAGCAAAAGATATTTAGCGAGTAAGAAAAAAAAAATCAATTTACAGATCAGCAGTTGCGGTCTTAACAAATTTAATTTGTAGAGGGAGACAAAGTGAAGAAGCTTGCATCTGAACCTTCACCCCCTCTGAATAATATCTTTTTTTTTTCATTTAATATGCCTTGTCCGCCTTGGACTACTTAAACATAACAATGTCGGAATTTCGGAGCTTGGGTATTTGTTCCATGTTCATCGTGTCACTGCCGGCAACCAGGAATAGCCTGGTGGTAGTGTCGCTGCCCGGAAAGCTATAGATGACAGGTTCGAGTCCCACTGGTTCCTTTTTCCGACATGCTTGTTAATTTACAGAGCAGCAGTTGCGATCTTAAAGGACAAGTTCACCTTCATATACAACAGCAGCAGCAATATTAGTGGAACACATCAGTGAAAGTTTGAGGAAAATTGGACAATCGATGCAAAAGTTATGAATTTTTAAAGTTTTTGTGTTGGAACCGCTGGATGAGGAGACTATTGAGGCTCGTGATGTCATATGAGTACAACAGTATAAAGAAAATATAAAGAAAATTCAACATATTTTCACTTTTTTCGCATAGTAAAAGAGCACTTGACTTGCCTCTTTCTAAAGGCAATGGGGATAATATTACCCATAACATATGTCAGTAACGAGTCAAGGTAATGTGTACTTTTTTCAAAAGGTGAAATTTTGTGAAATTCTCTTTATGTTTTCCTTATATTGTTGTACGCATGGACATCATACACTGCAGTAGTCTTCTCATCCAGCGGTGACTGCAAAAAAACTTCAAAAATTCATAACTTCTGAACGGATTGTCCGATTTTCCTCAAACTTTCAATGATGCGTTCTACTAATATTGCTACATTCTCTCAATCCTTATGTTAATGAAGGTGAACTTGTCCTTTTTTTAATTTAATTTGTAGAGGGAGACAAAGTGAAGAAGCTTGCATCTGAATCTTCACCCCCTCTGAATAATAATAATCTTTCTTTCAAAAAAATTATCTCCCCCTCCCCCCTCCCCCCCCTTCTCTCTCTCTCTATCTATCTATCTACCCTTGAAATTATATCACAGTCATTCATTGTGTCGGAGTACTGACTGCGGTTTGATTATGGTATATTGTGAAACAAATAACAATGTGTATCAATGAACGTCAAACCAGTCCATGGACTTTGCGAACAGGATGGACCCATGAATGTGCAGCTATTGTCTTTGGGATAATATACGCCGTTCGTCGTACTCGACAAGTAATCTTTTATACACTGCACATATCCCATAATATTCTCACCATAATGATTGTGCAGAGCTTTTGACCCCCTGGCACGTTTCGAAAGTGACAATTGATAATCTTGAATGACAACAAACAAACGGGTCAATGCCACTTCCTTTTGTTTGTTGAATGCCGAAAAGTAATAATCTTCATATAAAAGCACAAATAAACTAACAAATAAACAGAATATACGAACAAGCAAACAACAATAACATGTTACAGCTTCCCCTGAACAAGGCCTGAACCTGGGCTCTAATTCCTGCTCAAGCAGCCATTGTCAAGCAATATCAAAATGATTGGTCTTACTCGTGATAACAACTGGAATTCTTGACAATCTTTTTTTTTTTCAGGAAGAATGAAGGGGGAAAAGGATCAGTGACCACAATTGATTGTCAATTCATTTCCGATATATCTATGCCAAATTCTTCATTAACATTTCCCCGTTCGCTTGGTTGGTGAAAAAAAGTGATACACTGTGCCCTTGAACTTCCAGTGGTTCGTTTCATTGCCATTGACATTGTTCTTATTGTCATAATTGTTAGTGGCATTAATATTATTATTATTATTATCATTATTATTATTATTATTATTATTACTATTTTTATTATTATTGTTATTATTATTATTATTAGTAGTAGTAGTAGTAGTAGTAGTAGTATTAGTACTAGTATTAGTATTAGTATCAGAATTAGTATTAGTATTAGTACTAGTATTAGTAGTAGTAGTAGTAGTAGTAGTATTAGTACTAGTATTAGTATTAGTATCAGAATTAGTATTAGTATTAGTACTAGTATTATTAGTAGTAGTAGTAGTAGTAGTAGTAGTAGTAGTAGTATTAATCTTAGTATTAGTATTAGTATAAGTACCATAAGTATCACCATAAGTATATCATTATCATTGTCATCATCATTATCTATTTCATCTTCAATGTTCATTTTACCCAAATCTCTTATTACACTTATATACAAAATCAACAACCTCAAAATTAACATTTAGCATCTTTTATTACATACATTCTGTACCCTTCTATATCATATCGCTTGCTTCGTCCTTATGCATACAGTATGATGTGCTTTATTCTATGTATATATATATATATATATATATATATATATATATATATATATATATATATATTTATATATATGTGTGTGTGTGTGTGTGTGTATGTATTACTCAAAAGTGAAGTACGCACACCATAACTACAGAGAGGACAGAAGAAAGAAAAAGGAGTGGAGAAGAATGTAGAGAGGTCTGTAAAAGACGCCACTCCTTCGTCAGAACCGGCTAAAGCACGATGGATACAGGGAAGTGAACATATGCAGAAAGCAAATATGATTCTTTTCCTATTTAAACGTAATAGTTTAGAAGAATTTTTCAACCTGTTGTCAAGGTTATTCCAGAGTTTGGGTCCAGTATATAAAGCAAAATGTATTTTTGGTTTATACTGTTCTCAATAAGGGTAGATGTAATTCGTTGGATCGTCCTCTTGTTTCATCACAATGATATCACTAATTCATTTTGTTTTAATTCATCTATTTACTTTTGCTTTTGCACTTTACAACGTGATTCACAGCAAATGCTCTTCTGATAAAACGATTGCTTGATAGATATAGTGCAACTTGTTCCCTCTGTTACGTCACTGTGTGATCGAGAATTTTTACCGAGTCGGTGTGAAGTGCATTTCCGGTTGAACTGTGGGTTGCTTGTGATGCGGAAACTGTCCTTCACAGGGAAAATGTATTGAAGCATAGAGTCATGATAGTACGCTATCAACACAGCCTCCTCCGTTCACACGATAAAGGGTGTTTAAACAAACATACATAGGTCTAAGAGACTTTCAACTTAAGTTAAAATCCCACGAGTGCAAATTGATGATGTGCAGTCTTGATAGTATATCTTTGATATCAGTATTTGATTACGATTTCTTCTTCTTTCCTTTTCTTCTGTAATGTTTGACCTAATCCATCATACTTTACCGCACGATATCTCCGATTATTATTTTACAATTGAGCATAATTATGATACAAGGTTTAAAAATAGTATGAATTATAAATCAATAAAAATCAGATCTGAAACAGGTAAACACGCCTTGTCATGATATGCAGGCAGTATAATTTGGAGAGGATTTCCACGTTATGTAAAAAAAAAAAGATAAACACCCGTAACGCAATTACAGTATAAATGATCTCCTATTTAAACATGTAAATATGTACATTTAACAATTCTTCTGTGAATATTGTAAAAACGTTATATTATAATCTATGTCATTGAAAGGACTGGCCTCGACTAGCCTGCACGCTATTGCCAGTTCTTTTTTGCCAAACTATATTTCAACTATTCATTGTTGTGACTTTGTTGACGATGTTTGTTTGTTTGATCAATGAATTTCATTTCATTTTCATTTCATTTCATTTCATTTCATTTCATTTCATTTCATTTCATTTCATTTCATTTCATTTCATTTCATTTCATTTCATTTCATTTCATTTCATTTCATTTCATTTTGATCACATGGCGTTCATCCCGATCATCTTAAAGGGGATCATCTTAAAGGCGTTCATCTTAAAGGGGATCCTGATTATCATAATATGTTGCATTGAATGAAAACAGAAAGATCAGAGAAGTAGATCAATGAAAATTTTTGGGGAAAATCGAAAACACACACACACTCTCTCTCTCTCTCTCTCTCTCTCTCACACACACACACACACACACACACACATATGCAGTTATGGCCCGAGTTCACGAAGGTGGTTAAACTTAGCCCATGCTACAAATTTAGACCATGGTCTAAAATAAAGCTTGAAATATGCGTACCTTTGACATGCTCGTATATATAACAATGCGTGTTTGCTATTAGACGTCTGTTGGCGTACGCAATCTGTCAATCGCATATTCAAGCGAAGGAATTTGCATAAACCAAGGTTTAAATCATGGTTTAAGTTTTACCACCTTAGTGAATTTGGGCCATAAATTTTAGAGAGTCAGACAAATTGGCAACCCATTGTAACGTATAGGTGTTGAGCAGCTCTCCGCTTTTGCGCAAAATTTCACTCAATTTCATTTTTTCTCATATATTTTGGCACAAACAGAACTTTTCCGCTAACGTGGGTGAGGAGGACATGTAGAAACGCATTAATCTCATTATATATCAAGAACAGGTCTGAATAATAGTATGGTTCGTGATAAAAGGAGAAATATGAAAATTTGTGACCTTTTGTGTGCAAACACAATGGAGAGCTGCCTAATTTAATATGTCACACAGAATTGCCAATTTCTATTCTTCTCTTCGTAAACTTGAACAGTTCATAACTATTTTTTCTTGTCTAAATTTTCACCCAAATTTTTGATACTCAACTTTAGTGATTTGTCCGTTTTAATACAAAGTAACTACAGGATGGAATCCCCCTTTAACATACAACAGAGAGCCTCAGATATCATTTCAGTCTTTCTTAAAATGCCAAACACTTTGATTCCAGAGATCGGGATGTAGAAAATAATCTGAACTTCTAACTTGATTCTGTCATATAAAACTATAATGCACACAACATCTACGTATCATGTACACAAAACACAAAGGTATTCATTCTAACCCTCATTAAGGGCTACCAGCTAGCATGGCTAGTGGTCGTGTGTCAGAACTAAATTAGTGCGAAAAACATTGCATCATTTATGTATCGTTTCCAGTTTCTGTTTTTCTAAGTAAACAACACCGTATGTCCTTAAGAGAGAACCAGTTGTTTGACATGTTTGCCAGAAAAAAAAACACCCCAAGAACAACATGATAAGCAAGATAGAAAGCCACACAGTTAGACAGATAAATAGATAGATAGGTAGATAGATGGATGGATGGATAGATAGATAGATAGACACATAGATAGATGAATAGATAGATAAATAGATAGACAGATAGATATATAGATAGCTAGATGGAAATATATATATATATAATATATATATATATATATATATATATATATATATATATATATATATATACATATATATATATACATATATATATATATATATATATATATATATATATATATATATATATATATATATATATATATATATATAAAGAGAGAGAGAGAGAGAGAGACAGACAGAGAGAGAGAGAGATTGATGAATAGATAGATAGATGGATAGTCAGAGAAAGAGAGAGAGAGAGAGAGAGAGAGAGAGAGAGAGAGAGAGATGGGGTGGGGAACTGTGTACCCATTTCAGGGAGTAGCCATTGTTGAGTAAATTGTGTATTTTAACTGACCATCTATTGAACGGCTGTACCAGTCATGGTTTCTATCATTGAGTAACCCTCAAACTAGTCAATCTGATCTGTTTATGTCGTTTAGCTTGTCGCTCTGATAAACACAACCTGGATTCATCTCTGAAATCAGTAGCTGTCAGTAGAGTTACAAAAGGTCAATCTACAGTCTCAATTGCCTTTGTTTGGAGTTACAAAATGTAATACCGGGGGCCTAAGTAATACAAGCTATGTTTTTGATTTATATGCTCCCCCACTTTGGCTCTTTGGTGCTTATGACTTCTACTTTCTTATAATTTGTTTCATAGAATATGCGTTTCGATTATTAGTTTTTGTACATCAAAAAAAAGACAAAATGTCATAATTGTATAATCATTGTAAATCAGTTATTTTTACTTGTTCATGTGAACACAGATGGGAAATAGATTCAGATCAAATCAAATCAATTCAATCGTTAAAAGAATGAACTAAAATCAGCAAGAGGGGAAGGTGTTTGTTTCCCACTGAATATCAAAGAGCAAGTGAGTGTAGAGAGAGGGGTGGGCGTGGGAGAGAAATTCATTGAATTACAAATCAACAAATCATGCAAATCCGAAAATGTGATGTCATTTACCTAAAGTCAAAACTCTTCAGGAGATATTTGGGAGGTCTACTTAATCGTTTATCCGTGATCCAAGATCTACGGTAACTGCTAAATTTCATTGGTAATATGTTTTCGAGTACATAGGGCCTACAGTTTGCTCCCTGGGTGCAGGTAGTAGATGTAAACGTTTATTTGTCTTACCCATATGGATTCTACAGTATATAGACCAGAGGGGTTTATTTGGAGCATGTCAAAACCGTTTAGAAAAATTAAATAGAAATGTCAATGCTGGGAAGCTTTCATAGTCCAAGGATAGTCAGATGCAAGCAAGATATTTGTTATACCTCCAAAAGAAAGGATGAGGAGTACATTTTGTTTAAACAAAGATCCCGGGAAAACTATTCCGCGATAAAAGCCTCATTTCATTTCCAAATCTATGTTTAGACCATTAATGCATCTATAGATCATGAGGTTTGAAACTGAGTTGATGCCAATGCTGTGGAACCAATTCCTTTCGTCTCCATGGCAACACGGAGAATGTTGCCATCAGCCTCTTTGACAGAACCCATGCAATGTGGCTCCGTTTCGGTATATTAAACTCGCCCGATCTGATGCTCCTAAGAAAGTCAACCAGCGGTCAAACTAGTGCCAAGGAGTGAGACTGCCTGCCTGCCTGCCAAACCTGTCGATACTTTCCTCTCCAGTATAATGGTCCTTTGAGCGCGCTGGCTTCCTTCCGCCAACAAAGGTGATCCCACATCGCAAGGGGAAACTTCTCTGGCTATGTCTACAAGACCTGACCTTGCGATAGGGGTTAACCCATAGAACCCACAAAGCCTGGCTGGAATTCCGTCACTTGGCATCGAACGAGTTAAATGCCCAGCCCGGACGAGATAGCATTGACCCCGGTTTTGATAGAGGCAAGCAGACAGGTGCACCTCTGATAGAGGAGACAGGACACACGCAAGGCTGTGTACGGATCTAGAGACTCATCGAAAGTAGACAGGAGTCTTCATCCTAGCTCGCTGCTATACAACATCAGCCATCAACCTCTCTTGCTCTGTCATGTAGCCTCAAGAGCGGCAGAGCGCATGCGTGAAACACAAGACCTTGATTATTGGACTGAGGTATTTTTTTTTTCCACTGGGAGGATAGATTTTCATTTCCTAGTAAAAAGATGAAGATACAAAACTAATAAATCCTGTAATCGTCAACATAATGCAAGGAATACGAATAAGTTTTCATGCAATGTTTCATATCCAATCAAATTTTGATAGAATGGGGTTTGAGCAATGCAATTCATTATTTCTTTTCTTTTTTTTTATTGAAAGAGACATACATGGCTAACAAATTTGATTTGCTATAAGTGTGAATATCATACTACAATGAATTTCATTGATGTTCTTTATTGTCAATAATTCTTGTAGAATGCAAAAGTGACAGTTCTTGAGCAACTATTTCCTTGATGAAATTGTTATCTTGTGAAATAAACTTAAACATTCTTAGACAAATTTTTCGTGATGATTTTTCAAACAACATATCAGACCATCTAGCTTGTTAAATCCTTTGCAACAGCGGAATGCATTACACTTGTGCTGAAGCCATTGATATTTCTTACTGTGAGATTGTACGTGTTCATGTTACATTTTGTTGAGATCACTGACATTGCCTTAGGTATTCATAGTTCATATCGCCAGCATAAGTCCCACGTGAAGGTAAAACTCCTAAGATGTAGTAAAGTTTCCATGTAACCCTAAAAGGTTACAGTAAAATTCAGTCATGGCAGGCTTATGATTATACTTTGTACGCATTGGTTTATTTACATCAACGTGCACAATGCGAACGCCTCCCTGCACAAGCAACAATTCAACTGCTACTAATACGTCCGTGGTTTCCGGATGACACTGGCTGCTCTACCGCGATTTCCGTCGCCTGCTCAGAGAATCTCACGTTCCCTGTCAACATTATTCGTCCCCCCCCCCCCCCTTTGTCTATACATATCTCTCGATATATATATATATATATATATATATATATATATATATATATATATATATGTATATACATATGTATATATATGTATATATATGTATATATATGTATATATGTATATATATATATATATGTATATATATATATATATATA